>NW_006796238.1:432638-438690 GCF_000442215.2 Lipotes vexillifer
TTTTTTTTAGCGGTACGCGGGCCTCTCACTGTTGTGGCCTCTCCCGTTGCAGAGCACAGGCTCCGGATACGCAGGCTCAGCGGCCATGGCTCACGGGCCCAGCCGCTCCGCGGCACGTGGGATCTTCCTGGACCGGGGGACGAACCTGTGTCCCCTGCATCGGCAGGCAGACTCTCAACCACTGCGCCACCAGGGAAGCCCCTGTCTTTTATTTTTACTTAAAAACTGAAGGCACTTTTTGGCCCACCCCGTACTTTTCCAAAGTGCCAAGGTCATCAAAGACAAAGACTGAAGAACTGTTACTGATTAAAGAAGACTAAGGAGATACAACAATTGATGCAAAATGTGATTTTAGATTTGATCTTAGATCAGATATGTTAATGGGAAAATTGGTGGAATTTAAATGAAGTCTATATATTAGATAATGATGCTGTATCAATGCTAATTTTCTGATTTTGATGATTGTATTGTAGTTATGTGAAATGTTAGTGTTTGGGGAAGCTGGCTGAAGACTACTGTCATCCCTCTGTATCCATGGGGGATTGATTCTAGGAATCCCTGCAGATGCCCAAATCTGTGAATGTTCAAGTCCCTTGTATACAATGGTGTAGTATTTGCATATAACCTATGCACATCCTCTGTATACTAAAGCATCTCTAGATTACTTTTAATACCTAATATGTAAATAGTTGCTGGTGCTCAGCAATTTCAAGTTTTGCTTTTTGGAACTTTCTGCAATTTTTTCCCCAAATATTTTCCATCTGCAGTTGGTTGAACCTGTGGATGCGGAACCCGTGGATAGAGAAGACTGACTGTATGCATAATTCATTGTACTATTTTTACAACATTTTTGTAAATCTGAAATTATTTCATTTTAAAAAATCTTTAAAAAGGAAAAAAGATGACATAACAAATGGAAAATTCATACCCAGAATATCTTTCATACTTAGAAAGAGGTAACAAGTTTTTGTAGAAATAACATCAGATTTGTATCAGGAAAACTTACTCATGTGTTTTGGCTCTTTAGCCTCAAACTAGGCACTTGAACATTCAGATTCTTTATTTGTAAAATGAGGAATATAATTTCCCTGACCATTTTGAGTAGCAAATGAGGTAAAGTTGATTAAAAAAGAAAAAACCCTGTAATCTGCAAATTGCTATACAAATTGTTATTATTAATGATAATTATCATACGGCTTGTTCTGGTTAGGATCAGAGGATTCAGGAATCAGATCCTTTTCTTAATATTTATAACTGCTGTGGAGAAGTACAGAATAGATTTTAGAGCTTTCCTATGGCATCTTACTGTGCTGGCTCCTAAATCTATATGAATGGAAGCAAATGGAAGCCAGGCCTTGATGGGAAGCAAGGCAATGTGATGCACCTGGGGATAAACCACATTCCTGCCACATGCATAAAGGAAGCGCTCAGAGTGCCATTTAAGAGATACAAACAAAGGGCCTGGGTCCCTTATGGAAGGGACACCAAGAATGCCTGCACAAACCCTGATCACACAGACCAACATGCTTGTCATAATGTTTGGGTCTTAATATAGAAAAAGATGGCAGATTACCATTTGGAAATGTGTGTTAGGTGACTCTCATCTGGATGGACAAATAATTAGCAAGGTTTATGCTGCATCCCTGAGCTGGAGGTTAGCCAGCCAAGAGCCTGGCTCTCACGGGGTAGGCTTGTGGTTGGGGCCTTTCCAGCACTCTGATCCTGGAGGGCCCCTTGGTTCAGCACCACCCAGAGTCCTCTGGGGGTATTCACTAAGGTACTTTGTTGTGCCCCAAAGCCCCAGTTGTTACTGGCCCAGTGGCCGAGGGAAAAACATCTGAAATCCTGATAGGTAGGGACAGGAGTCCTGATATGTGTTATTTGAATAGCTTTATCTTTCTATGCCTCTGGTTTCAGGAAACATTGATAAGAATGGTGACTACAATATTAATACAGCACACTCTTGAACAACACAGGTGTGAATTGCGTGAGTCCACTTATATGCGGATTTTTTTCAATAAATATACAGAAAAAACTTTTTTGGGATTTGTGGCAATTTGAAAAAACTTGCAGACGAACCTTATAGCCTAGAAATATCGAAAAACTAAGAAAAAGGTATGTCATTAATGCATAAAATATATGTAGATATACATATAACATACAAAATATGTGTTAATCGACTGTTTTATGTTTTCAGAAGGCTTCTGGTCAGCAAAATAAGAGTTGTTTTTGTTTGTTTGTTTGGTTTGTTTTTTTTTGCGTTACACGGGCCTCTCCCTGTTGTGGCCTCTCCCGTTGCGGAGCACAGGCTCCGGACGCGCAGGCTCAGCGGCCATGGCTCACAGGCCCAGCCGCTCCGGGGCATGTGGGATCCTCCCAGACCGGGGCACGGACCCGTGTCCCCTGAATCAGCAGGCAGACTCTCAACCACTGCACCACCAGGGAAGCCCAAGAAGAGTTTTTTGAAGTCAAAAGTTATTTGCAGATTTTTGACTACAGCGGTGGGAGGGTAGTCGTTGTCCCTAACCCATCCCCCTTCCCCACGTTGCTCAAATGTCAATGGTAATATTTATTGAGCATTTACTCTATACCAGGCACAGTTCTAAGCATTTTGCATATATGAATTCGTTTAATCTTCAAGCAACCCCAATGAGTAGCAATCATTTTAGAAATGAGAAAACAAGACAGAGAGTGACATGCTTAGGGCCACATAGCTAGGGAAACAGAATCAAGAGTTTGAGCACAAACAACCTCTCTTCTGACCGTGCTTTCTCCACCCCAGGTTGCTGTGAGGATCAAAACAGAAAAAATACGTGAAAGAGATTGTATAAAATCATAAAGCAGGATTTACAGAAGTAAGGCCTGTTTATTGCTTGGAAGGTAATAATAAAGAACATAATCTGCAACACCTACCTTGGCAGCATTTGCTGATAGTTCCACATTTAAAATCCGAATAAAGAATAAAAATGAGTTTTGAGGGCTTCCCTGGTGGCGCAGTGGTTGAGAGTCCGCCTGCCGATGCAGGGGACACGGGTTCGTGCCCCGGTCTGGGAAGATCCCACATGCCGCGGAGCGGCTGGGCCCGTGGGCCATGGCTGCTGGGCCTGCGCGTCCGGAGCCTGTGCTCCGCAACGGGAGAGGCCACAGCAGTGAGAGGCCCGCGGACCAAAAAAAAAAAAAAAAAAAAAAAAAAAAAAAAAAAAAAAAAAAAAAAAAAAAAAAAAGAGTTTTGAAAAATCTCTTTATTTTTTTAAATCATAAGCTGGTTGAGAAGGGATGTCCTGCTAACTGAGAAAAATGGGACAAGGTATGGTTTGGCTGAGCTTATTTTTCCAATTTTCTGAATGCAAAATTTAATGCAGACCAGAGCAGTTTTTCAGCAAATGGAGGTTTTCTGTGGTCCGATTTGTCTAGTGACGTTTCCTTCCACTCTGCTTGTATTGTGAAGCTTAATTTAATTTGCGAGTAAGAAGAGCGTTTTGCTTTCACGTGTTTTGTGATGTATTAATGTATAACAAGATTAATTAGCATGAAAGATTAATTACAAAGCACTTGAACTAAATGAGTGCTAATTACGATGAAAGCTGAACATAATCACTTCATTAGCAGAACAGGGAAAATGAAAACGGCATGTTCCCAGTCCTGGGACAGGTGAGCAAAGGCAGGTAGGCTAGGTTTCAGGACAGTGCAGAAGCCAGTGGTCGGTGTCCAGCTAGTGGGCTGAGTCACAGGGCAATGGCAGTCTTACAGATTCCAGGATGGGCGCAGTTGACCACCAGATTCCCTGATTAAACAAAATCGTGTTTGGAGATGCTCCCAAGTACTCTGAAACACCGAGTTAGTGACATGACTGGGCTCCGCAGGTGTTAGGCTGTTTATTTACCTCTTTGCACCCTGGTAGCTTCTTCTCACCCTCCTTTGAAAGCACCTCTTCTGTCTGTTCCTCAAACATAACATTCCTTAGGGGTCTAGCCCTGGCCTCTTTTCACGCCACGTGCCCTCCATAGACACTAGTACAAAGTATGTGCTGAATATTTCAAATCTTTCCGCCTGGACTCTTATAAGTTCCCCTGGCCATTATTCATTACCATCTTGACGCTTCACAGGAATTACAAGCCAGAATGTCCACAAAGGAGCTTGTCATCCTCTGAATTCCCTGTCCTGATTTGTGGTGGCCCTATCCACCCAGCTCAGCCAGTAAGAATCAGAGAATTGTCACTACTCTCATTCCCACTTCATTGTTTTTCTAGAAAAAATATTTTTATTGAGATGTAATTCACATATCATAAAACTCACCCTTTTAAAGTGTACGATGTAGTGGCTTTTAGTATAGTCACAGAGTTGTGCATCTATGACCACAATCAATTCTAGAACATTTTCATCACCCCACAAAGAGTACCCCTTAACCATTCCCATTCTCCCAGTCCCTCCTCCTAGCCTTTGGCAACCATGAAGCTACTTTATATCTCTATAGTTTTGCCAATTCTGGATACTTCTTATGAATGGAATTATACAATATGTGGCCTTTTGTGATTGGCTCCTGTCACTTAGCATAGTGTTTTGAGGTTCATCCCTGTTGTAGCATGTACAGTACTTTAATTCTTTTCAGTGGCTAAATAATATTACATTGTGCTCATCCTTTCTTGAATGGACAATTGTATAAATTCCTAACTTGTTCCTATGCTTCCAGTCTTATCCCCTCCAGTCCATTCTCTGTGCTGTTTCCAGAGGAATATGTAAGCACAAATCTGATTATGTCCTGCTTAACGTCTTTCGGTGGCTCCCCGCTCCTTGCAGGAGGAGGTCTAAACTCCCGAGCATGGTGTACCAGTTCTAGGGTGCTTCTACTGACTACCCAGCTTCTTTCCCAGCCCTCTCCCTCTGTACCGTGGGCACAGCCAGAGGAGACCACCTACTCTGTTTGTTCTGTGTGGAGTGACCCCTTCCTGTCTTTGCAGGTACAGCTTCTCTGCCAGGAATGTCCTTCCTTGTAGACTCTGCCAAGCACACGCCTGCTCATCCTTCTCTATTTATATGTCATCTCCTCCTTGAGTTTCCATAGGACCTTGAAGGCAACTCTGTTAGGGTATGTATCACTTGCTATAATTATTTGTGAATATCTGTGAACTTAAATCCAGGAGCTAAGTTTTGCTTCCCACTCTATCTTCAGGAAGATACAGAGCCTGGAAGACAGGCAGAAATTGATAAATGTTTGTTAAATAAATAAATGCTTGGAGATAGGAAGAAGCATAATATTTTAAATATTCCTATTAGTAGCTTATAAACTCATAAGCAATGTGAACATTTTTGTCTGAGCACATGGGTAATAACAGGGTTACTAAATATCAGACTATTCTAGGAAAAAAAGAAGCAAAGATGCTATTAAAAAGAATAGAAATTTTATTTCCTGAGAATAGCTTAGTTTATTTATCAAAAATTCACTAGGCAATTGCTGACCACTCTGTTTCATTCTGACCCCAGTAGCTCAAGGATCTCAGTAGATAGCTGGTTTGTAGAAAGAATCTGAATTTCATTGTGCAAAGTGCCTTTCACCTGTATGCAATGAATTTTGATTGTGAAATTCTTGTAGTAACTGAAATCATGATCAATACATGGAGGTATCAGAGGGCTCTCTTCCCACACACTAAATCCAAGAAGCCAGATAGAATTCCTTCTTTTTAGGAAGTGCGTGGTTGGCTGTCACTGAATTGATCAGCAGTCTATATGTTGTTCTGATTATTGCAGTTTATCCCATGATTTGTGTTTGACAGTTCTGAGGATTTTAAAAAGATTTCAGTTTTGAGGAGTTCTTGCTCTCTTTAATTCATAGCAACAGTATGAGAATGTCATTTTGCAGTTCTCCATCGGAGATGGAATTGTAAAAGTTAATTGACTTGGCAGACAGGTTCACAAGGTATGTAATGTTCAAAGGCAGATCATAGCCTTTATGTGCTGCAGCACATAAGAGATCTAAGTGAAGCCGTGTTCTCAAACATCAAAGGTTAGTGAAAGTCAAGATGGCTAAGCTACCCAAATATTTTTTCTCTTTCCC
>NW_006796238.1:438700-463469 GCF_000442215.2 Lipotes vexillifer
TCCCTCTCTGTTTCTCCTTCTCTTGTTGGAATATTACTTGAATTAGCTGGTTGGACTCTTAGAATTCAAATTCTGATTAGTAAAGCACTACAGATATCTGTCAACCTCGCTCCCCAGGGCAATCCAGGGTGGATCTGTGGAAGCTGAATGCTCATAAGCAGAAAGAAGAATAATGAATTTCTATTAAGAACTTTGTTTCCAGTGTCCTGGCCAAGGGCAAGCCTTCGTATACATTATCAAGATCCTTATTGCCTGACAAGGTACCATTAGGCCATCTCAGAATCCTAGACCTCTGGTACCTGAGAAATAGCAGTCACACTCAAGAACGTGGCCTTGCACATACGCTATGCCAGACAGAATTTTCAAGGAAAGTGGGTAATGCACAGAACCTGGATGTTCATATATGAAAATGTATTTGACTGAATCCTTTTCTTCTCTGAACTCCTAATGCATTGACTGGTTTTCTTACCCCAGTAATATTAAGTCATACATTGCCCTTTTTGTTCTCTAGTTGTTTCCTCTGTTAACCATTTCTTTCCAGCTGGATTTTAAGAATACTGAAAACAGGGTCTGGACATTTAGACTTTTCTAGCAAAATCAGTCAGTGCTGGGCAAGACTGTGATACTTGTTTTGGACTAGCATTCCTACTGATTACAATGATAAACTCTCAAAAATTACTCTGTCCCAGTCAAAATCCCAGCAAATTATTTTGTAGATATTAACAAACTGATACTACAGTTTATCTGGGGAGGCAAAAGATCCAGAACAGCCCACACAGTATGGAAGGAGAAGAACCAAGTCAGAGGACTGGCAGTACCTGGCTTCAAGATGATTAAGCTACAGTAATCAAGGCAGTGTGGTACCTATTACTATATTTAAAAAGGATAACAAACAAGGACCTACTTTATAGCACAAGGAACTCTGCTCAATGTTAAGTGGCAGCCTGGATGGGAGGGGAGTCTGGGGGAGAATGGATACATGTATATGTATGGCTGAGTCACTTTGCTGTGCGCCTGAAACTACCACAACATTGTTAATTGGCTATACTCCAATACAAAATAAAAAGTTAGAAAAAAAGGACAGTGTGGTATTGGCAAAATAATAGACAAATATATCAATGGAATAGAATAGAGAAACCATAATCAGACCCACGTAAAGACAGTCAACTGATCTTTGACAAAGGAGCAAAGGAAATACAGTGGAGAAAAATAGGCTTTTCAACAAACGGTGCTGGAAAAATTGGACATCCACCTGCAAAAAGAAATGAATCTAGACAGACTTTACAACCTTCACAAAAACTAACTTGAAAAGGACCATCAATCTACATGTAAAATGCAAAACTAATAAACTCCTGGAAGATAACATAGGAGAATTCTAGATGATTTTGGGTATTGCAATGACTTTTAAATTATGACACCAAGGCACAACTCATGAAAAAATAATTGCTGCACTGAACTTCATTAAAATTAGAAACTCCTGCTCTCAAAAGACACTGTCAGGAAAATGAGAAGACAAGGTGCAGACTGGGAGAAAATATTTGCAGAAGAAATACTTGATAAAGCACCATTGTGCAAGATATACAAAGAACACTTAAAACTTAGCAATAAGGAAATGAACAACCTAATTAAAAAATGAGCAAAAGACCTGAACGGACACTTCATCAAGCAAGATATACAGATGTGAAATAAACATATGAAAAGATGTTCCACATCATATGTCATAAGGGAATTGCACAATAAAGCAACAATGAGCTACTGCTACACACCTGTTAGAATGGCTAAAATCCAAAACACTGACAACAAATGCTGGTGAGGATGTAGAACAACAGGAACTCTCATACATTGCTGGTGGGAATGAAAAATGGTACAGCCACCTTAGAAGACAGTTTGGCAGCTTTCTTACAAAATTAAACATACTCTTACCATACGATCCAGCAATCACACTCTGGTATTTACCCAAGGTAGTTGACAGCTTATATCCACACAAAAATATGCACACACGTGTTTATAGAAGCTTGATTCATAATTCCCAAACTTGGAAGCAACCAGGATGTCCTACAGTAGGTGAATGGATGAATAAAACGTGGTACATCCAGACAATGGAATATTACCCAGCACTAAAAATAAGTGAGCTATCAAGCCACGAAAAGACGTGGAGGAAACTTAAATGCGTATTACTAAGTGAAAGAAACTAATCAACAAAGGCTGCATACTATAGGAGTGCAACCATATGACATTCTGGAAAAGGCACAACTATGAAGACAGTAAAAAGATCATTGGTTGCTAGGAGTTGGAGGGGAAGGGGAATGAATAGGCAGAGCACAGAAGAATTCTAGGGCCGAGAAACTACTCTGTATGATACTATGGTGGTGGATACATGTCACTGTGTATTTGTTAAAACCCATAGACTATTCAATACCAAGAGTGAACTGCTAATGTAAACTATGGTGATAACAATGTGTCAATGTAGAGTCATCAGTTGTAGTAATTGTACCACTCTGGTGCAGGATGTTGATAGTGAGAGAGGTTGTGTGAGTGGAGAGGATAGGAGGTATATGGGAACATTCTGTACTTTCTGCTCCATTTTGTTGTTAACCTAAAACTGATCTAAATTTTAAAGTCTGGTTTTTTTTTTTTGTTTTTTTTTTTTAATTTACTCTTTGGAGGCACTGGCGAGTGACCCAGAGATGGGAGACAGTGGAGAGATATGTCCTTTGAAAGAAAACCACACTGCAATGAGAGCCACATGTATCTGGCTTTTGTCCTGAGAGTATTCCCCAGTCTGTGCAGCCCCCGGGGGACAGAACTCAGGCTGGAGGTGGCTGTCTTATGGAGCTGAGAAGTCAAAGGTGGAGTCTGGGAATGCCGGGGCAGCTGGATATTGAAAAGAGAAGTACTATAAAAGAGAGTCATAGGGTGGGGAACCCGAAATCTATTGTACATGAAAACTCCCCTCAAATTATTGGCAGGTATGGAACTGTGCATGCATGATGAGACTTGCAAGACACCCCAAAGAAAAACATCGTCTGAAAGGCTGAAAAAGTTAACCAGAGGCTTCTGCAGATGCCCACTGCCAGGGGAACAGGAATTTGGAGTTCATGTCCTGCTAAGTTAGATGGGCTTGGTAAATACCTCAGGCTGTCCATTGAATTCATGGAAGGGCTAAGCCTTAGGAGTAAAGGCCACTTCCGAGGATTAAGAAACCCACCCTAAGATTAATGGCAAAACCTGTATAGATACGCTTCCCTGGTGGCGCAGTGGTTGGGAATCCGCCTGCCAATGCAGGGGGCATGGGTTCGAGCCCTGGTCCGGGAAGATCCAACATGCCGCGGAGCAG
Source organism: Lipotes vexillifer (assembly GCF_000442215.2). Taxonomy (NCBI): domain Eukaryota; kingdom Metazoa; phylum Chordata; class Mammalia; order Artiodactyla; family Lipotidae; genus Lipotes; species Lipotes vexillifer. Next base: position 442,038 of record NW_006796238.1, read on the forward strand.
CTAAACCCGCGCGCCACAACTACTGAGCCTGTGCTCTAGAGCCCGCATGCCACAACTACTGAAGCCCGCGCGCCACAACTACTGAGCCTGCGCTCTAGAGCCCGCATGCAACAACTACTGAAGCCCGCGCACCTAGGGCCTGTGCTTCGCAACAAGAGAAGCCACCGCAATGAGAAGCCCACGAACCACAACAAGAAGCCTGTGTACCACAACGAAGAGTAGCCCCCGCTCACTGCAACTAGAGAAAGCCTGCTCACAGCAAGGAAAACACAATGCAGCCAAATATAAAAAAATAAAATAAATAAATATATTAAAAAAAAAACCCAAAACCCCCAAAACCTGTATAGATGACCCATAGAAAGCCTAAATCAGGCCTTCAACAGATAGGTGATCCATTCATAATTTAACTGCTAGAAAAAAAGTAATGCTTTTATTTTTTATTTTTGTTTGTTTTGAATTTTATTTTACTTATTTTTTTATACAGCAGGTTCTTATTAGTCATTCATTTTATACACATCAATGAATACATGTCAATCCCAATCTCCCAATTCATCCCACCTCGACCCCCACCCCACACCGCTTTCCCCCCTTGGTGTCCATATGTTTGTTCTCTACATCTGTGTCTCAATTTCTGCCCTGCAAACCGGTTCATCTGTACCATTTTTCTAGGTTTCACATATATGTGTTAATATACGATATTTGTTTCTCTCTTTCTGACTTACTTCACTCTGTATGACAGTGTCTAGGTCCATCCATGTTTCTAGAAATGACCCAATTTCGTTCCTTTTCATGGCTGAGTAATATTCCATTGTATATATGTACCACTTCTTCTTTATCCATTCATCTGTTGATGGGCATTTAGGTTGCTTCCATGACTTGGCTATTGTAAATAGTACTGCAGTGAACATTGGGGTGCACGTGTCTTTTTGAATTATGGTTTTCTCTGGGTATATGCCCAGTAGTGGGATTGCTGGCTCATATGGTAATTCTATTTTTAGTCTTTTAAGGAACCTCCATACTGTTCTCGATAGTGGCTGTATCAATTTACATTCCCACCAGCAGTGCCAGAGGGTTCCCTTTTCTCCACACCCTCTCCAGCATTTGTTGTTTGTAGATTTTCTGATAATGCCAATTCTAACTGGTATGACGTGATACCTCATTGTAGTTTTGATTTGAATTTCTCTAATAATTAGTGATGTTGAGCAGATTTTCATGTACTTCTTGACCATCTGTATGTCCTCTTTGGAGAAATGTCTGTTTAGGTCTTCTGCCCATTTTTGGATTGGGTTGTTTGTTTTTTTAATATTGAGCTGCATGAGCTGTTTATATGTTTTGGAGATTAATCCTTTGTCCGTTGATTCATTTGCAAATATTTTTTCCCATTCTGAGGGTTGTCTTTTCGTCTTGCTTGTAGTTTCTTTTGCTTTGCAAAAACTTTTAAGTTTCATTAGGTCCCATTTGTTTATTTTTGTTTTTATTTCCATTACTCTAGGAGGTGGATCAAAAAGATTTTGCTGTGATTTATGTCAAAGAGTGTTCTTCGTATGTTTTCCTCTAAGAGTTTTATAGTGTCCAGTCTTACATTTAGGTCTTTAATCCATTTTGAGTTTATTTTTGTGTATGGTGTTAGGGAGTGTTCTAATTTCATTCTTTTACATGTAGCTGTCCAGTTTGCCCAGCACCACTTATTGAAGAGACTGTCTTTTCTCCATTGTATATCCTTGCCTCCTTTGTCATAGATTAGTTGACCATAGGTGTGTGGGTTTATCTCTGGGCTTTCTATCCTGTTCCATTGATCTACATTTCTGTTTTTGTGCCAGTACCATATTGTCTTCATTACTGTAGCTTTGTAGTATAGTCTGAAGTCAGGGAGTTTGATTCCTCCAGCTCAGTTTTTTTCCCTCAAGGCTGCTTTAGCTATTCGGGGTCTTTTGTGTCTCCATACAAATTTTAAGACTTTTTGTTCTAGTTCTGTAAAAAATGCCATTGGTAATGTGATAGGGATTACATTGAATCTGTAGATTGCTTTGGGTAGTATAGTCATTTTCACAATATTGATTCTTCCAATCCAAGAAAATGGTATATCTCTCCATCTGTTGGTATCTTCTTTAATTTCTTTCAACAGTGTCTTATAGTTTTCTGCATACAGGTCTTTTGTCTCCCTAGGTAGCTTTATTCCTAGGTATTTTATTCTTTTTGTTGCAATGGTAAAGGGGAGTGTTTCCTTAATTTCTCTTTCAGATTTTTCATCATTAGTGTATAAGAATGCAAGAGATTTCTGTGCGTTAATTTTGTATCCTGCAACTTTACCAAATTCATTGATTAGCTCTAGTAGTTTTCTGGTGGCATTTTTAGGATTCTCTATATATAGTATCATGTCATCTGCAGACAGTGACGGATTTACTTCTTCTTTTCCAATTTGTATTCCTTTTATTTCTTTTTCTTCTCTGATTGCCGTGGCTAGGACTTCCAAAACTATGTTGAATAATAGTGGTGAGAGTGGACATCCTTGTCTTTTTCCTGATCTTAGAGGAAATGCTTTCAGATTTTCACCATTGAGAATGATGTTTGCTGTGGGTTTGTCATATATGGCCTTTATTATGTTGAGGTAGGTTCCCTCTATGCCCACTTTCTAGAGAGTTTTTATGATAAATGGCTGTTGAATTTTGTCAAGAGCTTTTTCTGCATCTACTGAGATGATCATATGGTTTTTATTCTTCAATTTGTTAATATGGTATATCACATTGATTGCTTTGCACATATTGAAGAATCCTTGCATCCCTGGGATAGATCCCACTTGATCATGGTGTATGATCCTTTTAATGTGTTGTTGGATTCTGTGCTAGTATTTTGTTGAGGATTTTTGCATGTATATTCATCAGTGGTATTGGTCTGTAATTTTCTTTTTTTGTAGTATCTTTGTCTAGTTTTGGTATCAGGGTGATGGTGACCTCATAGAATGAGTTTGGGATTTGTCCCATTTCTTCCAGGTTGTCCATTTTATTGGCATAGAGTTGCTTGTAGTAGTCTCTTAGGATGCTTTGTATTTCTGCGGTGTCTGTTGTAATTTCTCCTTTTTCATTTCAATTTCATTGATTTGAGTCCTCTCCCTCTTTTTCTTGATAAGTCTGGCTAATGGTTTATCATTTTTGTTTATCTCCTCAAAGAACCAGCTTTTAATTTTATTGCTCTTTGCTGTTGTTTTCTTTGTTTTTATTTCATTTATTTCTGCTCTGATATTTATGATTTCTTTCCTTCTGCTAACTTTGGGTTTTGTTTGTTCTTCTTTCTCTAGTTCCTTTAGGTGTAAGGTTAGATTGTTTACTTGAGATTTTTCTTGTTTCTTGAGGTAGGCTTGTATAGCTATAAACTTCCCTCTTAGAGCTGCGTTTGCTGCATCCCATAGGTTTTGGATTGTCATGTTTTCATTGTCATTTGTCTCTAGGTATTTTCTGATTTCCTCTTTGATTTCTTCAATGATCTCTTGGTTACTTAGTAACGTATTGTTTAGCCTCTATGTGTTTGTGTTTTTTACATTTTTTTCCGTGTAATTGATTTCTAATCTCATAGTATTGTGGTCAGAAAAGATGCTTGATTGATATGATTTCAGTTTTCTTAAAATTACCAAGGCTTGATTTGTTACCCAAGATGTGATCTATCCTGGAGAATGTTCCATGTGCACTTGAGAAGAAAGTGTAATCTGCTGTTTTGGGATGGAATGTCCTATAAATATTAGTTAAATCTATCTGGTCTATTGTGTCATTTAAAGCTTGTGTTTCCTTGTTAATTTTCTGTTTGGATGATCTGTCCTTTGGTGTAAGTGAGGTGTTAAGGTCCCCCACTATTATTGTGTTACTGTCGATTTCCTCTTTTATAGCTGTTAGCAGTTGCCTTATGTATTGAGGTGCTCCTATGTTGGGTGCATATATATTTATAGTTATTATATCTTCTTGGATTGATCCCTTGATCATTATGTAGTGTCCTTCCTTGTCTCTTGTAACATTCTTTATTTTAAAGTCTATTTTATCTGATATGAGTATTGCTACTCCAGCTTTCTTTTGATTTCCATTTGCATGGAATATCTTTTTCCATCCGCTCACTTTCAGTCTGTATGTGTCCCTAGGTCTGAAGTGGGTCTCTTGTAGACCGCATATATATGGGATTGTTTTGGGTTTGTTTTTGTAGGTCCTTTTCTTCTCTTGTGTTTCCTGCTTAGAGAATTTCCTTTAGCCTTAGTTGTAGAGCTGGTTTGGTTGTGCTGAATTCTCTTAGCTGTTGCTTGTCTGTAAAGCTTTTGATTTCTCTGTCGAATCTGATGAGATCCTTGCCAGGTAGAGTAATGTTGGTTGTAGGTTCTTCCCTTTCATCACTTTAAATATATTGTGCCACTCCCCTCTGACTTGTAGACTTTCTGCTGAGAATCAGCTGTTAACCTTATGGGAGTTCCCTTGTATGTTATTTATCGTTTTTCCCTTGTTGCTTTCAGTAGTTTTTCTTTGTCTTTAATTTTTGCCAATTTGATTACCATGTGTCTCGGCATGTTTCTCCTGTATGGGACTCTCTGCACTTCCTGGAATTGGGTGGCTATTTCCTTTCCCATGTTAGGGAAGTTTTCGACTATAATCTCTACAAATATTTTTGGGGGTCCTTTCTGTCTCTCTTCTCCTTCTGGGACCCCTATAATGTGAATATTGTTGCATTTAATGTTGTCCCAGAGGTCTCTTAGGCTGTCTTCATTTCTTTTCATTCTTTTTTCTTCATTCTGTTCCGCAGCAGTAAATCCCACCATCCTGTCTTCCAGGTCATTTATCCGTTCTGCCTCAGTTATTCTGCTATTGATTCCTTCTAGTGTAGTTTTCATTTCAGTTATTGTGTTGTTCATCTCTGTTTGTTTGTTCTTTAATTCTTCTAGATCTTTGTTAAACATTTCTTGCATCTTCTTGATCTGTGCCTCCATTCTTTTTCCGAGGTCCTGGATCATCTTCACTATCATTATTCTGAATTCTTTTTCTGGAAGGTTGCCTATGTCCACTTCACTTAGTTGTTTTTCTGGGGTTTTATGTTGTTCCTTCATCTGGTACATAGCCCTCTGTCTTTTCATCTTGTCTATCTTTCTGTGAATGTGGTTTTTGTTCCACAGGCTGCAGGATTGTAGTTCTTGCTTCTGCTGTCTGCCCTCTGGTGGATGAGGCTATCTGAGAGGCTTGTGTACGTTTCCTGATGGGAGGGACTGCTGGTGGGTAGAGCTGGCTGTTGCTTTGGTGGGCAGAGCTCAGTAAAACTTTAATCCACTTGTCTGCTGATGGGTGGGGCTTGGTTTCCTCCCTGTTAATTGGCCTGAGGCGACCCAACACTGGAGCCTACCCTGGCTCTTTGGTGGGGCTAATGGCAGACTCTGGGAGGGCTCACACCAAGGAGTACTTCCCAGAACTTCTACTGCCAGTGTACTTGTCCTCACGGTGACACACAGCCACCCCCTGCCTCTGAAGGAGACCTTCCAACACTAGCAGGTAGGTCTGGTTCAGTCTCCGATGGGGTCACTGCTCCTTCCCCTGGGTCCCGATGAGCACACTACTTTGTGTGTGCCCTCCAAGAATGGAGTCTCTGTTTCCCCCAGTCCTGTCAAAGTCCTGCAATTAAATCCCGCTAGCCTTCAAAGTTTGATTCTCTAGGAATTCCTCCTCCCATTATCGGACCCCCAGATTGGGAAGCCTGAAGGGGGGCTCAGAACCTTCACTCCAGTGGGTGGACTTCTGTGGTATAAGTGTTCTCCAGTTTGTGAGTCACCCACCCAGCAGTTATGGGATATGATTTTATTGTGATTGCGCCCCTCCTACCATTTCATTGAGGCTTCTCCTGTGTCTTTGGAGGTGGGGTATATTTTTTGGTGAGTTCCAGTGTCTTCCTGTTGATGATTGTTCAGCAGTTAATTGTGATTCTGGTGTTCTTGCAAGAGAGAGTGAGAGCACGTCCTTCTACTCTGCCATCTTGAACCAATCTCAATGCTTTTATTTTTATTTTTTTAAACCTTTTATTTTATATTGGAATATAGTTGATTAACAATGTTGTGTTAGTTTCAGGTATAGGGCAAAGTGAGTCAGTTTGTATCTATTCTTTTAGAGGAAGATAACAGAATCCAGAGTTTCTAAAATGTATCATCTACAGTGTTCAGACTACAATAAAGAAACAGAAAACAAACAAATGAAAAACAAACAGAAAAAAACCTTTCCACAAAGTAAACTCCAGGCACAGATGTTTTCACTGGTGAATTCTGTAAAACTGTTAAGAACGAAATAATAACAGTATTACACAAACTCTTACAAACAGAGAAAGAAGAATCACTCCCCAGTGTTTTGGAGATTCATCTATGTTGTGATGTATATTTATATTTCAGTCTTTATCATTCTGGTATATGAATATACAAGGATTTAAAGCTGCTATGAACACTGTTAAACAAGTGTTTTGTGGACATAGATTTTTAATTTGTGCTAGTAAATATACAGGAGTGGAATTGCTAGTTGTAGGGTAGGTGTATGTCTAATGTTACAAACTTAAATTGATCTCTATTTCTGTTACTGCTAAAAACGCATGACACTCTTCTGGCCTTGTTCTTATCTGTAAAAGGGAGGATTCAGATTATTTAATCTCTAAAGCCCCTTCTGTTTTCAAATACTATAATTATGCTATTAAGCCATTCCCAGATGTTCTATTTTTTTAATTAATTAATTTATTTATTTCTGGCTGCGTTGGGTCTTCATTGCTGCACGTGGGCTCTCTCCAGTTTCGGCAAGCGGGGGCTACTGTTCGTTGAAGTGCGTGGGCTTCTCATTGTGGTGGCTCCTCTTGCTGTGGAGCACGGGCTTTAGGTGTGTGGGCTTCAATAGTTGTGGCACACGGGCTCAGTAGTTGTGGCTCGCAGGCTTTAGAGTGCAGGCTCAGTAGTTGTGGTGCGTGGGCTTAGTTGCTCTGCGGCATGTGGTATCTTCCCAGACCAGGGCTAGAACCTGTGTCACTGGCATTGGCAGGTGGATTCTTAACCACTGCGCCACCAGGGAAGTCCAGTGTTCTAATTTTTAATTAGCTTTTTTATTTGAAATAATATCAAATTTACAAAAAGTTGCAGAAATAAATGTAGTACAAACATCCATATACCCCCTTTTATCTAAATTTACCTATTGTTAACATTTATCCCATTTGCTTTGTCATTTGTGCCATCTGTATCTATATAGCTATAACCATATCTGTTTACATGGAATTTTTTCTGTACTATTTGAGGGTAAGTTATATACACATCATGGTCCTTTATCCCTAAGTAGTTTAGTGTGTATTTCCTAGGAGTAGGGATATTTTCTTCCATAGCCACATTACAGTTATCAACTTGATGAGTTTACATTGACACAATATTTTAATCTAATTTACTCTCCATATATAATGTTCTTTAAAGCATTTTACTCCCCTTCAATGCAGGTTTCAGTCTAGGGTCAGGTACTGCATTTAATCATCATGTCTCTTTAGCCTTCTTTAATTTGTAATATTTTCACAGTCTTTCTTTACCTTTTATGACATTAACATTTTTGAAGAATACAGTCCCTCTTCATTTTTATTTGATTTGACTTGATATATTTATTTTAAAAAATATTTTTAATTAATTAATTAATTTATTTATTTATTTTGGCTGCTCTGGGTCTCAGTTGTGGTATGCAGGATCCCCGATGCGGCATGTGGGCTCTTAGTTGCAGCATGCAGGCTCTTAGTTGCGGCATGCGAACCTCCCAGCTGTGGCATGCATGTGGGATCCAGCTCCCCAACCTGGGATCAAACCTGGGCCCCCCGCATTGGTAGCATGGAGTCCCACCCACTGGACCACCAGGGAACTCGCCCATCTTCATTTTTATTTTAATAGAAAATTCCTCATTCTATGTCTGCCTGATTTTTCCTCTATCTGATCAGATTCAGGTTATTCATTCTCAGCTGAAGTACTGCATGAGTAGATGATGTGGGGTCACTTTTGGGGTATCACGTGGCAGTTGCATTTTAACAGAGACAGAAGCTCTAATCTGAAGGGATAACGTTTTAAGCATGATTTTCAGGATTTGGTGTTGGAGATACAGCACATTTTCTGCTGAATTCTCACTTGACCTTTTATTCATTCACACAACAAGTATTTATTGAGTATCTGCTATGTACCAGACACTGTCCTAGATGCTGAGAATACCGTGGCAAACTAAAAAGGCACCGTTTCTTTCCTTGTTGAGTTTATATTTTCATCAGAGGTTTAGACAAGAAACAAATACTGTAATGTGGATCTTGAGAGGAGGAATGAAAATACAAAGATGATGTGGTGGACAGTGGCAGGGGCCATAGGGTTGCAGGGGCTAATTTAGTCATTTGAGCTGAGACCTGAATGACCAGAAGGAACCAGGTATGATGGCCCTAAGGCAAGACAGGGAAAGGAAAATTTTAGGGCGAAATCACAAAACCCTCAGAAATCTATTTCCAAGGTCATTCTTGAACTTAATCTCACCATTCTCTGTGCAATTTCCGAAACATCAACTTCAATTTCATTCCATTTCATTACTTTTCCTATCCTTCCATTTTACCTGCTTTAGTACCTCTGCTCCAACAATTTTTAAAGAATCACTGAGATTTTCAATCTCAATGACCCTACGTTTTTTTCATTTCCTACCACCCTCATGTCTGCATTTCTGTCCTTAGGGTTCTATGGTCATGCATCCTAAACTCCTTGACTCTTCCTCCATCATAATCATCTGGCTGAATTCCAGCCATGGCTAACCTCAACTACCCACCTCATCCTCACCTGCTCCTGAGCTGCTCAAGACTGCCTGGGAAGAACACATAATATTCTGACTTGTGTCCTATTAAATTCATGGCCATAATCTCACAGGCAGTCAACACCACCTACTGCTTCATTCTGCCCTCTTGTGTTTGCTCTCTCACTCTTCAAAAGACTGCTCACATTTGCCCCTCTGTCTTTTCCCCGTCCATGTCAATCCCTCCCCCACAGCCTCCACTATCCCCTGTTGATTTTGCCTCACATTTTCTATAGAAGATAAGAACCAATTTAACAGGAATACTCTCATCCTTACACAACCAAGTCTACAAAATAATCTGCATGTATAGCCTCACCTTTCCTTTCTGTTTCAGAAATTCTCTGTGCCCCTGTACCATCCCTTCTTTGCCTTGCAAATAGCAATTTCTCTTCTCTTCTGGAACATTCTTATCAGAATTCTAACATGCTCTAAAATCTTCCATCTTGAAAAACAGACCAAAAATACTTTCTCCCATGATTCCATATTTCCATCTAGTTACTGCCTCAGATTTTTGCTTCCCTTCACATGAAAACGTCTTGAAAGTTGTTCATATTCACAGTCCCCACTTTCTTATTCTCTCTCTCACCTTTTCTAATGGGATTTGGTCCTCACTACTCCTGAAACTGCTCCTGTCAAGGTCACCTGTTACCTCCACAAAGTCAAGTGCAAGGACTACTTTTCTCTTGACCTCTAACTTGACCTTTCAGTGCATTTGCCACGTTCTCTTTCTTGAAACCTTCTCTTCTTGTGGCTACCCAGACAGCATGACGGCACCCTCTCTGGTTTTCTCCCATCTCACTGACCACTCCTTCTCCATTTCCTTTGCTCGCATCTCCTCCTTTGCTTCACCTCTATTTGTTGGTGGCCCCAGGGCTCAGTCCCGGTCCCTTTTCTCTATTTTACTCTCTTCCTAGGTGGTCCATTGATTCCCATGCCTCTCCCTTCACCCATATTCCAATAACCTTTCTTCTGCACGTGAGGGTCTCTAACCCCAAGCACTAGATTTCTGAGGCCACTGTCAAAGAGGGTGGTAGATTTGCAGTGTGGTCTCTTCCCCTTGACCACAACAGTGACGATCCTGACTGGTTAGCAAATTAAGATCTGACTTGAGACAAAAAAATATAAAATTTATGATTTGAAAAGACTAGCACACATCATTAAAAAACATTTCTTATGGTAAATTATTTTATGATTTCAGCATGGAAAGCTCATTTCCTACCACACATAGCCAAATGCACTGCAGTTTGTTTTAGTTTCAAGCTTCCTGGCTCTAAATTTAAAAGTGAGCTCAAGTCAACCAGAGTGCAGATTCTCTGTGTGTGGCCTGCCCGCCCTCCTTCCTTCCCTAATTTTATAGTTGGAAACACCTTAAAAGGAAAAATAACTCCCCTTTGGGCAAAATGAAGCAAAAATGTAAACCGCTTCTTATGCTATCTTGAATGAATGTATGTTTCCCATCATTACATTTCGTGGTTCAGAGTAGGCTCTTGAGAAAAAATGGAGAAAAGAAGTAGAAAAATATCAAAGCACATGCATAAAATCATAAAAATAGAAGAGAGGGCTATGTGAGAGCTTACTGAGGAAAAAAAAAGTAAACTGGTCTATTTAGTTCTCATGCCAGATGAATTTTTAGCATCTCTAAGAATAGGTTGGTAAGAATTAAAAAAATGAGCTTTCTGCATCAAGCTTCCCAGTCTCTGCAGAACTCAGGTTGCTATATACTCTTTGTGTCTTTGCACAATTGGCCTAACCCCTAATCCAGTCCTATTGTCTAGAGGACTTATTTCTTTAGTGAAGTCTCCCTTCATTCACCGTGTTCAACTGCCATTCTACCCTCCAGAGCAGAGGAGAGATTCTCCTTAGCCCCCACCACATCTGCTCAGATGTCTAGCTGATACTCTGGAAATTCCCGCAGAAGTGCCCATACATAGAAACTACAAAGTTTGGAAGAACTATAATTATGAATCACTGTGAGGTTGCTAGAAAGTTCTGGAAGGAGAAGCAGGGAAGGATAGCATTGTGGAAGTTAATCTTGGGGAAAAGGGGCTGATGTACCTTTTTTTAAAACTCTGCGTTTTATGCCATATTCTGGAAAAGGTCTCCATTATGCCTGTTTCCCAGTTGCAGAGGTGGGTTTGGGGGTGAAGAAAGGAAGGAGAGGGTGTTTCTGAAGATCGTACAGTATGTGTTTTGTTGTCTCCAAAGCAACTGGTCCCTTCAGTTTATCATTCAGGTTTTGTATTTTACAGCCACGATCTGTGAGGTTATAACCTTTGAGCTCTGTGCAAAGGCACATTAATACATGATATAAAATTAACAACCTCCCTCTCCTTGCTCTCAAAGACTTTTGCAGAGGCAGGTGGCATAAAGAAAGAGGTTGTTAAACAATGGAAGTCTAAGGGGCACATGTAATAAATTCCTCCTCAGAGCAAATAGTGCACAACCAGAAAACAGGGTAGTGAGTAAGAAGGAGAATGGGTAAATCAATGCTGAAGTCAACAGCAGTGAAAAAAAGGGAAGAAGAAGAAGAAAGAGGTGAGGAGAAAAGTTAGGGTGCACTGAACTCTTTATAAGCTCTGGTCATCTGGTGGAAGGTGTCAAACCATCATTGAGCCCATGAGAGAAATGGCTATGCCTAAGAATGGTAATCACTGGAACGTGGGAGTCTTACAAGAAGGGTGAGGCGAGTAAGTTGGAGTTTAGATCTCTTTTCCTTCCGCTCCTTTTTTTTTACACAGCTTTATTGAGATATAATTTACGTACCATAAAATCTGTTCATTTAAAGTGTACAATTCAGTGGTTTTTACAGAGTTGTGCAAACATCACCATAATCTAAGTTTACAACATTTTAATCATCCCCCAAAGAATCTACCCCAGTACCAGTTAGTAGTCACTCCCATTCTGTCCTCCCCCCAGTCCCTGGCAACCATTTGTCTACTTTTGGTCTCTATGGATTTGCCTCTTCTGGGCATTTCATACAAATGGAATCATATAACATACGGTCTTTTGTATATAACATATGGCTGACTTCTTTCACTAGGCCTAACATTTACAAGGTTCATTCATGTTGTGGCATGTATCAGTGCTTCATTCCTTTTATGGTTAAATAATATTCCATTATGGAATATTATTTGGGCTGTTTTCACTTTTTGGCTATTATGCATTTGAATAATGCTGCTATGAACATTCATGTACAAGTTTTTGTGTGGACAGATGTTTTCATTTCTTTGGGACTGATACCCAGGAATGAAATTGCTAGGTCAGTGGTAACACTGTTTAACATTTTGAGGAACTGCCAAACTACAAAGTGATTCCACTATTTTACATTTCCACCAGTGAGGCATGAGAGTTCCAATTTCTCCACATCCTTACCACTTGTTACTGTCTGTCTTTTTTTTTTTTTTTTTTTTTTTTTTTTTTTGCAGTACACAGGCCTCTCACTGTTGTGGCCTCTCCCGTTGCGGAGCACAGGCTCCGGACACTCAGGCTCAGCGGCCATGGCTCACAGGCCTAGCTGCTCCGCGGCATGTGGGATCTTCCCGGACCGGGGCACAAACCCGTGTCCCCCGCATTGGCAGGCGGACTCTCAACCACTGCACCACCAGGGAAGCCCCTGTTTGTCTTTTGATTGTAGCCATCCTAATGGGTATGAAGGGATGCCTCATTGTCATTTTGATTGGCATTTCTATAATGACTAATGAAGCTGAGCATCTTTTCATGTACTTTTTAGCCATTTTTCCTGTCTGTCTTGCCACCACACATTCATTCATTATCCCCCAATCTTCCATCCTCTCCTCTCTCTGAAGATGTAGCACAAAACCTGGGTAGGCAGGACCTGTATTGAGAGGCTGTTTTCTATGCTGAAACTGTCTCTCAAGGAAACCCAAGGACAAGTTCGTTACTATTGATTCTGAACCATTAAAATTATGCATTTTCATTTAATTCAAGCTAACAGACTTTTAGTAAGTACTTTCAAGGTATTATGTTCAAACTACTGGAATATTATGGACTTACTGACCATCAGGCTTGACATCTGATGGAGAATACAAATTAAGTCCATCAATAAGTGTAAAATAGGAAGTAAGTAAGTAAATATCATAAGTAAAGTACTAAAGTGCTATCTATGGAGGAAGAGAAAGCCTTCAAAATGGGCTTACTGTTTGATTCAGCAATCCACTACTAGAAATCTATCCCAAGGAAATAAATACATATTTCCACAAAAGTTTAGGTACTTGGGTGTTTACCCAAGTGTTATTTCTAATTGTGAAAAATCAAGCTCTTCAATAGGTAGGTAAATAAATTGCCATACATCCATGTAATAATTATGCATTTATTTTAAATGATTTACAAGTATATTTATGAGAAATATATGTATATAATTCATGCAGAAAGTATGAGAAATCTCCAGGGCCCAGAAAAAAAAAAAGGAAAATGAAAACCAGAATGGTAAACAGGTGAGCCGGTGCCACAGCAGGACTGGGGAGAAAGGGTTGGGGAGGGACTGTTAGGTTTAGTGATGTAGGGATTTAGGTTTTAACATTCATATGGGCAGGAGATAAGAGCTAGGGTCTACTAAATGTACTGCCCAGTATAAAGCCAGACGCCTTGAAGGACTACAGTCTCAAGAAGGACGTGGATTAGGGCAAAATCCCACTCAGCAGCAGAAGTAACATGGAACTCTGTCATTTCAGATAGTCTCCGGGTAGAAAAAATAAGTTTATTTTGAAAATTTATAATCATGGACCTGCAAATCATATGGGTTTGGGGTCCAGATTGTGCTACCTGAGTTCAAGAGGAGCCCAAGGTAGGAATTTTTTTTAAAAGGTCTCTTAGCCAGAGTCACCAGGTTCAGAAGCATTTTATGATTACCCGATTATTTGTAGTTGTAAGTTCTCCTATTTTTTATTTTATTTTATTTTTTTGAAGGAATGTTATCTTTTTTTAAATAAATAAATAAATTTATTTATTTATTTTTGGCTGCGTTGGGTCTTTGTTGCTGTGTGCAGGCTTTCTGTAGTTGTAGCGAGCAGGAGCTACTCTTCATTGAAGTGAGCAGGCTTCTCATTGCGGTGGCTTCTCTTGTTGTGAAGCGTGGGCTGTAGGTGCGCGGGCTTCAGTAGTTGTGGCACACGGGCTTAGTTGCTCCACGGCATGTGGGATCTTCCTGGACCAGGAATTGAACCCGTGTCCCCTGCACTGGCAGGTGGATTCTTAACCACTGTGCGACCAGGGAAGTCCCTCTCTTGTTTTTTAAATTGAAGTATAGTTGATATCATGTAAGTTACAGGTGTACCATATAGTGATTCACAATTTTTAAAGGTTATACTCCATTTATAGTTATTATAAAATATTGGCTATATTCCCTGTGTTGTAAGGTCCTCCTATTTTTTATCAGCTTCTTTGAACCACTGTCATTTATTTGATTCATTGCCTGGCAGTTTGTAAACACCCACCCATTCTTGTAAACAAAGAATCTGCAGTTGTTTGTAGCTCCACTCAACTTTTTACTGGCTCCATCTAAGCTTTCCTTTTCTCTTTAGTATTTAAAAATGTTGCACCTTCTTCAGGTATCATAGCACATCCTGCTTTAACCATCATTATTTATTTTTTTAAAGGAATTAGTGCATTTCATTCCCGATTTGTAAAAAATATATTTTTATTATTGTGAAAAGACTACCACAACTTTTGGAATTTTCTGCTCTAGGTTTCTGCCAACCTGTGTACTACTTCAAGATAGTGTAACATATTTTAACAGAAACTCAATACTTGTTGGAAGACTTGTTCATTGCTTTAGAAACTCATCTGGCTGGATAGTCTTGTTTTTGTTCTTTCAGATGATTTTACTATTGAGTTGCAGTTCAAGTGTGGAGGTGGTGTCCTCCACAACAGTTGTCCCCCAGATGGCAATGAGAGGAGTGAGAAGCTGGGAAATGATGTCTTGTGAGAGAGTGTTTAAGGTCCTGGAGATGATCCATCTGAAAAACCGAGAACCCAGGAAAGCCAGAAGGACTGTCCCCAAATATCAGGGTAATGAGAGGGAGAATAATCAAGGAAGTTCTAGCTTTAATATGCAGAAGAAAATGTTAATTAGAGCCATGCAACAACCAGATATATCATTGCAGGTGAGGTGCTTTTTATCAGTGGGGTTTGAGGAATCACGCACAGGCTTCGGGAGACCAAAACTTTGCTCGCTTTTACACCTGAACAAGACACATTCCATAGTAGGAAGAAAAAAATAAGTGTGTGAATTGTATACACAGTTGTCTTAAAATTTAATGGGTTTAATTATGAGATGAACCACGGAAATAGGGTACCATTATATTTTATGCCCATTTTTGTCTCTTTCCTTTAGGGGAAGAGGATTTTCTGTGATGTTTCTAAGGTTCTTTTTACGATTTAAACGTCCTTACCTTTGGGGCTTCGTGTGTGGAAGAATATGACAACACTTTGGACAAGTAGCTTTTATTTTCCCTTTACTCTTTGGATTAGACATTGAAGTATACAAATTAGAAAATATGAAGGGTATTTTGTTTCTAAGAAATATAATTCATTTATAATAAATTTTTTTTTCTTTTTTTTTGGGGGGGTGTACGCAGGCCTCTCACTGTTGTGGCCTCTCCCGTTGCGGAGCACAGGCTCTGACGCGCAGGCTCAGCGGCCATGGCTCACGGGCCCAGCCGCTCCACGGCATGTGGGATCTTCCCGGACCGGGGCACAAACCCATGTCCCCTGCATCGGCAGGCGGACTCGCAACCACTGCGCCACCAGGGAGGCCCCTATAATACATACCTTAATGCACATGAATATGATTGGTTCTTTGCTTTTGTCAACTCCTAAAAAAATTTCGTTATAGTCTCTAAACTAGAGAAAGTTTCTCTTGTAAAGAGAAACCCTTACAAGAAAGCAAAACAAAACAAAGCAGAAAGGAAAATAGCAAAACCCTGATCGGATGTCAGTTGTCCCAAAGTTCCACAATGGGGCACTATTGAGTTTTACAAGTTGCCCTTTTCAATGGGTAGAAAGGGAACCTTGCTATAAGTGATCACCTAAAAGGCAATGCTTTGGTTTCTCATAAAAGAATTATGTATTATGTATTTTTCTTAAGTGACGATAACAAGTCCTCATGAAAGAGCTGAGTATATATTTGTATAACCTCGCTTCAGAAGTGCCACAGTCTTCTGTTAAAAGGTATCAATTGGGCCAGGATTCTTTGGAGATGTGAACAAGCATAGAGAAATTTAAAAATATGCAAGTGGTGTGCTGAAGGAAAATTTCTCTTCTAGGCTTTGCATTTGTGAATTATTTCAGTTGTTAGATTATTTTTAAGTATTCCAAAGGCCCTAAAATCCCACCAACTTTGAGTCTTTTCAAATATAGTGCTGTGTGCCAATTTTCGGTTGAGATAT
This sequence comes from Lipotes vexillifer, assembly GCF_000442215.2. Lineage (NCBI taxonomy): Eukaryota > Metazoa > Chordata > Mammalia > Artiodactyla > Lipotidae > Lipotes > Lipotes vexillifer. The sequence goes on from NW_006796238.1 coordinate 458,275, forward strand.
GATATATAAATAACCTGTGAGTTTAGGTAATTTGGTGAAGAGAGCAGACTGATTGTTTGGCACTGTGTATGTAGACTGGATGATTAATTTTTGGTTCTGTTTTCTTTTAAAATTATTCTTTTGTCATTATTAATGAATATATTTAGGCATGTATTTTTCTTAATTATGTTTTTGTTTCCTTTTGGATGAAATAGCTCTTGTGTAAGAGAGCAGTTTTGAAAAGGTAAGGGGAAAAATGAATGTGTTAATGCAAAACATGTTTTTATCCAGTCCTTACTGAGCTTACAGAAGTATGGTATTTAGAGACATGGAGAGTTTCAGAGGACACTTTGTTCAGACTGCATCCAGGGGATCGAAAGTATCCTAGCAGGAAAGCCATTTGGCTCCTACTTGCCTACACCCAGGGAAGGACAATGCTTTGCCTGCCAAGGCAACCACTTCAAACAGCAAATTCTCAAAGATCTCGTCCCTTTGGCCTCAAAAGGGACAAGATATGCTGATCTCTGAGTGCCACCACAGCTGCAATAGCACTGACCATCTATCTATCCTCTAAAGTGTGACCTCCTGGAAGACAGGACAATGCCTTAGTCATTATCACATCCCCGGCACAATGCCTGGAATATAGTAGCTATTGAAGAAATGTTGGTTGCTGCATTAATATTTCCGGGGACTGGAATGGCTTGTGGTTCCAGCCTCTCCGTCACTGCTATGTCACTATTCTCACCTGAGCACAATGGAGCTGTTCCTTAGAGACCATCACATGCATATACCAAGCAGAGCTAATTTAATGGGGAGAAAGAGAGCCAGTGTTCTTTCTGGGATTTAAAAGCTAAAATGCTAGCACTTTTCAAAGATTAAGGCCAATTTTTAATAATCCAAACTAGACTTTTTCTGGAATTACTATCAAGCTCATCTGCTGCTTCTGTGCAACGTTTTGCTCTCCTCTTTGAAGTCCAGGCTGCCTGACTGTCTGTGGCCTGAGACATTCCTCCCAATGTCTATGATCTTGTAACACTTAGCTGAAGTGGCTTTGCTGTGACATGGATTTCTTCTGCACTCCTGTCATTTGAGCCTGAGATCATTTCATTTGGAGCATTACCTCCTTCTGCCTGTTGGGGCCATGTTTTCCATTTTGAAAAGAATCCACTTACTGAAGAACAAGCAGTCACACAGCTCGATGGACCTTGCTTCTCCCAGTCATCAAAGAGTTCTCTGTGGAGTCACGCTTCATGTTTTTCTGTCTCTCCCCCTTTCATCTGCTTCTCTTTCTTTCCTCATGTCTGTCCTTCAGTCCTTTTGGAATTACAGAGGATATTATGGTCCGATTTCAGTTTTTAGATGCATGTATTTCTTTCAAGCCACATACTCTTTGAGAATACCTAAGCATTGAATCTTCCCACTATTTTCTCTGATTTATTTGAAATTCTCTCAGGTTGCAAACAACTTTTTTCCTGATCATAAAAGTAAAATTGGTTCATTGGCAAAAATTTGGAAAATACAAAAGAGTACTGACAAAAAAACCCCCACAAAACCCCACCAGTTTGTATTCATGTCCCTCAGAGGATTCTGTTTTGCACTTTGGGGTGTTTGTGTGAGTGTGTATATGTATTATGTATGTATGTATGTAAGTCCTAAGAATATGTCTTGGGGATTCCCTGGTGGCGCAGTGGTTGAGAATCTGCCTGCCAGTGCAGGGGACACATGTTCGAGCCCTGGTCTGGGAGGATCCCACATGCCACGGAGCAGCTGGGCCCGTGAGCCACAACTGCTGGGCCTGCGCGTCTGGAGCCTGTGCTCCACAACAAGAGAGGCCTCAACAGTGAGAGGCCCGCGCACCGCAATGAAAAGTGGCCCCAGCTCGCCGCAACTGGAGAGGGCCCTCGCACAGAAGCGAAGACCCAACACAGCCAAAACTAAAATAACTAAATTAAAAAAATAAAAGTTAGTAGGCTTTCAAAATGACATTAAAAAAAAAAGAATATGCCTTGAACCTCTCCTTAAGTGTGTGTACCATTGTCTTTGTGTTTGGGGGTAGCAAAATATGAGGCCACATAAAAAGCCCCATGTAATATTCTGCTTTCATATAAATATGTATAATCTACATATACTATAATAGGATGACATTTTGAAGTATTAATTGATTAATGTTTTCTCCCTATACTTTTTACTCCTGTTACCTTTCCCCAGATGGGTCAGGAGGCAGGATCTCCTTTGCTTCATGGGAGGCTGTTAGGATGGAACCAGATAATAAAAGCTGTAAGTTCTTGATTTTTAATTTCAAGAACTATAATCCAGGTGTGAGACTGAGGGATCAGGGAAAAAATAGGTGATCACCTCAACTTTCCCCAATATCTTTTCCCCTTTCCAATACAAATAATGAGGACATATGACAAAAATTGTGTTAGGAAATATAACAAGAGAAAGATCCCAATGACAACAGCAACAATAACAAAAATTATCAAGAAATAAACTTCAAAAGAAGTGTACAGGACTAACATACAGAAAATTATTATAAAAATAACTACTGAGGCTCAGACAAAAAGGAATAAATGTATAGACATGCCTTGCTATTGGATGACAGGAAGACTTAATATTACAAAGATGTTAATTCTCCCTAAATTAATTTGTAAAGTTCGTGCAATCCTAATAAAATCCCATCTTGATTATTTGTGAAATTTGATAATATGATCTCAAAGATCAAATGGAAGAATAAACATGCTGGGATATTTAGGAAATTCTGAGTTGGAAGGGATGAGAAAACTTGCTCTACCACAAATATATTATGAAGCTAAAATTTATATAATTAATATAATATAACTATTTATATTATAAAATATATTATGAAACTATAAAGATTTTCGCAGTGTGCTACTGGTGTGGGAATAAATAATCTGATCAGTGGAACAGAACTGAGCTCTGAAATAGACCCCAAGGTACACAGAAATTTTGTTTCCCCAAAATTACTTCAATAATTTCCCAATTTTCTTTATTATAATCCTCCTTCTTCTTCTATTAGCCTCCTTCTAGCCTTTCTCCTCAAAACATCTAGAGTTATTGCCTAAAATAACATCCAGAGTTATTGCCTATATAAATGTTTGGCTTAAAAGCTTTTGATAGTTTTCCACCATAATTCAAAAAGAGTCATGTGCCACAATGTTCATTGCAGTTCTGTTTACAATAGCCAGGACATGGAAGCAACCTAAGCATCCATTGACAGATGAATGGATAAAGAAGATGTGGTAGATATATACTGTGGAATATTACTCAGCCATAAAATGAAACGGAATTGAGTTATTTGTAGTGAGGTGGATGGACCTAGAGTCTGTCATACAGAGTGAAGGAAGTCAGATGGAGAAAAACAAATCCCATATGCTAACACATATATATGGAATCTAAAAAAAAAAAAAAAAAAAAAAAAAAAAAAAAAAAAAAGGTTCTGAAGAACCTAGGGGTAGGACAGGAATAAAGACGCAGACAAAGAGAATGGACTTGAGGACACGGGGAGGGGGAAGGGTAAGCTGGGACGCAGTGAGAGAGTGGCATGGACATATATATATCAACTACAAAATGTAAAATAGGTAGCTAGTGGGAAGCAGCCACATAGCACAGGGAGATCAGCTTGGTGCTTTGTGACCACCTAGAGGGGTGGGTTAGGGAGGGTGGGAGGAAGATGCAAGAGGGAGGAGATATGGGGATGTATGTATATGTATAACTGATTCACTTTGTTATACAGCAGAAACTAACACACCATTGTAAAGCAATTATACTCCAATAAAGATGTTAAAAAAAAAAGCTTTTGATGGTTTTCCATGCAATTGAAATTAAATCCATATTCCTACCCTGAATACCCAGATCCACTAGTTCTGCTAACCTAATCTCACAGCATGTCTCTCCATGCTCAGAATGTCTCAGCCACGCTGACCAGTTTTTTTTTTCCTCCAAAGAGCCAAATTCTTTTTCCCTTGGAGCCCTTGCATGCACTGCTTCTTCCACATGGCATGCTTGTCCCCTGGCTCAGTGTGAGCCTGGCTCAGTCTCATGCTTTGGGCTCCAACTTAAATTCAATGGGACTTCCTTCAAGCAGTCTGTAAGAGGAAGCTGCCCTGTATCTCCACCCCATCATTCTCTCTCTGCACTGTATTTGTTTCCTTCGTAGCCCTTTGCAAATTATAATTGTTTACCTGCTTATTATTGTCCTTCCAGCATACCATAGGCTCCATTGTATGGCAGGGACTGTGCTTTGCTCATCACTGTCCTTTCAGATTCTAGCACAGTGCCAGGCACAGTAGGCATTCAGTCGACATTTGTTGAGTGAAAGAAGGAATCCATACATAAATAATAAAGGTAGATTTTCAGATCACTGGGCTTATTTTGAAATAATTTTTGGACAACAGGATAGCTCTTTAGAACAACAACAAAAAATAGCACTATTTATCTTCTTATGCAAAAAAGAAATCTAAGGTTGATCAAAGTTTTAAATTTAAATTTTAAAACCATAATATTTTGTAAAGAAAACATGAGTGGATATATCTGGCAAGCTAATACATGAATATGATTCTTTAAGATATAGGCAAAATTACTCTTATGTTAAAATTTTAAAGTCACTTTATGTTATGTCAGTATTTTTTGCATTAATGTATATGAAAACCTCATGCTGTAAGGAACATCACTGTTCCTCATCTTTCAGTGTAGGTTGCTGTAACAGACTACTAAAGGCAAAGGCTTAAACAAGATAGGAGCTTAGTTTGCTCTTAAAAAAGTTACCTAGCTAAGCAGTTGAAGGTTGGTAGGGTGACTCTGCAACCCTTAACCTGCATCTTCCATCTCCCAGCCAATGGGAAGAAGGAGGGGTAAAGGGAAACATAGGCTATCTCATTCTACAGAAGACCTAGAAGCTACTCTTGTGGACATGACATGTATCTTTTCTGTTCATATTTCACTTTCCAGAACATGGCCATGCCTAGCTGCAAGGGAGGCTGAGAAATACAGCCTTTCGTTGGACAGACTTCTTCCAAGCTCAAATTTAGAAGTTCCGTTATTAAAAGACGGGAGAACGGTTATTTATGGACATCTTGGAGTCCAAAGAGGAACTTGGCTCCAATGCTCCGGAGCTTATTTTTTTCTTCTCATACATGTTTTACCTTATATTAGTTTTTAAATTTATATGGATTTTTTTTTTTTTTTTTTTTTTTTGG
>NW_006796238.1:464311-470597 GCF_000442215.2 Lipotes vexillifer
ATTTTTTTGGTTTTTTTTTTTTTTTTTTTTTTTTGTGGTACGCGGGCCTCTCACTGTTGTGACCTCTCCCGTTGTGGAGCACAGGCACCGGACGTGCAGGCTCAGCGGCCATGGCTCACGGGCCCAGCTGCTCCACGGCATGTGGGATCTTCCCGGACAGGGGCACGAACCCATGTCCCCTGCATCGGCAGGCGGACTCTCAACCACTGCGCCACCAGGGAAGCCCTATATGGATTTTTATATGGGTTTTTTCCCCTTCTGAAACTCAAGATTCGAAGTTCACAGGGAAGTTTATGTTTTTCTAGCCAGTATCACTTTCCTCAGTCTTCGCAAAAATTAATTCAATGCATCTTCTGTTAGAAAATGCATTGCCCTTGTCATATGCACTGATTCAATAAGCCAACCTAGATGTTTTAGCACCATCCTATGTTCCAGGTATTTTTTTCAAGGCCCTTTTTCCTAAGGATCCAAAATCATGCCCATTAACCTGATTTTGTAGAGCAGAGATCAGCAAATTTTTCCTGTAAAGCAAATATTTTAGGCTTTCTTGGCCACATAGGGTCTCTGTTGCATACTTTTTTGTTTATTTTACAACTCTATAAAATATAAAAATTACTGCTAGCTTTCAGACTGTACAAAAACAGACTGCTGGCCTGTATTTGGTACACATGCCATAGTTAGCTTACTCCTGCTGTAGAGCGATGAGTGGTAATGCATGTCTGTATATTTCTCTTGAACAATGAGGGAGTGGAAGTTACAGTATTCCTGCACCAGATGGTGTGTATCCAGGAACTACAAGGAACCTCTTGCTCTCTGTAACCCTTCTATAGATACGTTTGCTGCTAGACACTGAGTCTGATGGCCAAAAATTATGATATAGTCAGTATCATGAAGTTTTATGCTCTATCATGTCACCAGGATGAAAGCTGCAGTTTGTTATATATATCAATGCTTTTTTAAATGTTATAAACAACCCATTTATACATGTTTGTTAAAAGAATGCTGATGATACCCTAATAACTCAGACAATGTGTAGCTTAGAAATGATTTTCTAATTCCTAACTTAAAAACACCTACAGATTGCATTCTCTCTGAATATACAGTAAATCATTCATTACATGATTAATCAGCAAGTATTTATTAAACACCTATCATATTACCAGGCATTGTACTAGGTTCTGGGAATGCAACAGTGAACAAAGTCCCTACTCTCCAGTAGGGGGAGCTCACATTCTAGAGGAGAGACATGGAAAGTAAATAAGCAAGTACTTTAAAACACGTAGGGTGCTGACAAGTGCTATGAAGAAAAATAAAGCAAGGAGGAAGGAGAAATAGATATTGTTTGAAGGAGCTATCATTGAGTGGTCAGGAATCTCTAAAATGAGGTGAGAGTTGAACTAGGTCAAGAAAGCAACCAGAGAGCAAGCTCTGCAGGTATCTAGGAAACAAATGCAAAGACTTTTGGACAGGAGCTTTCATGATCAGGAAGGGGCCAGCTGGCTGGAGAGTAGAGAGTGAAAGGGGGGGGGGTGTTATAAAGACAGAGGGCTAAAGAAGCCAGATAGTGTAAGACCTTGTCATTCATTGTAAGGACTTTGGAAGGTCTTGAAAAAAGAAGGGGTTTGATCTGACTTAGTTTTTAAAAGGACCACTCCAGTTACTGTATAGAGAATAGACAGACTAAGGGCAGGGTAGATGCAGGGACTCTGTGTAGGATGCTATTATGATTGTGTAGGTCAGAGACGACAGTGGTTGCGCTGGGTGGTGGTAGGAGCTGTAACTGTTTTCATGTGGCTCAGCACACAAGAAGTAGGTTTGTCTTGAATTGTATATATTTATAATCCTGGAGGAATCCCGTACCACCTAATTGTCCCAGAAGAGGTGTTGCAAGCCAAGACCTGTTTCAATGGAAAACACAGACTAATTAAACTAGGATTTATTATATGGTTTACTTTTATGTCTCAAAATCTGGACATTGCCATGCTATTATTACTAATATAGAGTCCTGGCTATATATTAGGATGACTTCATGAGGCAATGCTTCCTTTAATATTGAAGAGTTGATGGAACTCTATTTAGAGCTGAGTTATGTAGAACACTAATCTTTCAGCGATGGCTTTATTTTCAACCCTCTATTTACATCATTGGATTGCTTTGTTGCAATAAGGAATGAACACAAACAAATGTAACTCTATGCCTAACAATGCAGGGCAACAACTGCATATAAACAAAGCTAAGCTCACAGTGGATTCTCAGTTTATTGTTGTGAATGACAACTGAGTGATGGATTTTGCGTTTAAAAATTAACACATTCAAGTGCTGATGACACCATTGTAAATTAGAGGACTATGAATACCCTCCAAGTTAATTTATTTTTTCTAATTAACTGCCATGGAGTATCTTAGGTTCAGAGTGAATGAAGCTTATTATCTCGTCTCTGCCTTCCATCTCCCTGCCAATTTTTGAAGTTCACTTCAATGCTAAGTTTGGCATTTCTTTTTTCCCTTTACAATATTACCCCAACTCATTTACTAGTTGATTTTGTTTGTTTTTCTTCTTTACATCTTTATTGGAGAATAATTGCTTTACAGTGTTGTGTTAGTTTATGCTGTATAACAAAGTGAATCAGCTATATGTAATACATATATCCCCAGGATTCAGTTTTAAGCCTTCTGTTTTTACTTGAGTCATTGGGCCTCTTAGAAAGCTCAACAATTCTGGGGTCTTCATCTCTTATGTAGTTTCCGGGAGCTCCTGGCACTTATCACTATTTCCTCTTTTTTTTTTTTTTTCACACACACACACTGTATTTTATTTTTACAAGAGATAAATAAACTGGCACCAAGCATTGTAAATGGATGACCACAACAAAAGCAACAATGATTGCAATTACCAAACACGAAACACACTCATACTATGTCATAATATTGACATTCAGTCCAGTAACTAGTTGACTTTTGGGTAGTAGCTCCTCTTAAAAAAATCACAAAGGGAGATATCTTATCACTGCAAATGCATCTTCTTGCTAAGATTAATCTTTCTTAGTTTTTTTTTTTTTTGATAGTTATAGTTTATATAAAGGGAAGTATACAGGGTCTTCCCTGGTGGCACAGTGGTTAAGATTCCGCCTGTGAATGCAGGGGACACTGGTTCGATCCCTGGTCCTGGAAGATCCCACATGCTGTGGAGCAACTAGGCCCGTGCACCACAACTACTGAGCCTGCGCTCTAGAGCCCACGAGCCACAACTACTGAGCCCACGTGCCACAACTACTGAAGCCCGTGCATCTAGAGCCTGTTCTCTGCAACAAGAGAAGCCACCGCAACACAAGCCTGTACACCACAAAGTAGAGTAGCCCCAGATCTCTGCAACTAGAGAAAGCCTGTGTGCAGCAACGGAGACCCAATGTAGCCTAAATAAATAAATACCTTTTATAAAAAAAAAAAAAAGGAAAGTATGCAGATCTAAATAAACTATATAGCTTAATGAATTTTCATATATGTATATACTCATATAACTGGTACCCAGATTAAGATATAACATATTTACAAAATCCCAAATAACCCCTGTGTACCCTGCTAGTCGATACTCCACCAATGGAAATGATATTCTGCCCTCTAGCTCCATAGTTTTGCCTTTTTTTGAACTGCATACAAATGAAATCATATAGTACGTATTCTTTTGACTCTGCTTCCTTTTACTCCATATTAGGTATGTGAAATTCATCCAAGTTGTCACATGTAGCAGAAGTTTATTTTTTTCACTGCTGTTTATTATTCCGCTATGTCAATATACGACAGTTTATTTATCCATTGTACTGTTGATGGACTTCGGCTATCTCCAGCTTTGGGCTATTATGAATAAAGCTGCTATGAACATTTTTATACATGTCTGATAGTGGACATGCTTACTCATTTATGTTGACTGTGTAGTGGGGGGTGGAATGCTGAGTCAGAGGGTCTATGTATGCTGATTACTTTTTGCACTAAAGAGTGCTTTTTATTACTGGACAAAGAACAAATTAGTGTCAGAAAGAAAACAGTGTTTGAGGACTGTAGGCAAAGAATTTGATAGAATATTTAATTGAACTACTTGGAATTGTTTGCTTGGTTATTATTTTTCTTTTTATAGAAGGCAGTGAGGAACCACAATGAGATATCATCTCACACCCGTTAGGATGGCCACTATCAAAAAACCCAGGCTTCCCTGGTGGCACAGTGGTTGGGAGTCCGCCTGCCGATGCAGGGGACATGGGTTCATGCCCCGGTCCGGGAGGATCCCACATGCCGTGGAGCGGCTGGGCCCGTGAGCCATGGCTGCTGAGCCTTGCGCATGTGGAGCCTGTGCTCCGCAACGGGAGAGGCCACAGCAGTGAGAGGCCCGCGTACCGCAAAAAAAAAACAACAAAAACAAACCCAGAAAGTAACAAGTGTTGGCAAGGATGTGGAGAAATTGGAACCTTTGTGTACTCTTGGTGGCAATGTAAAATTGTGTAACTGCTATGGAAAACTGTAGAATTTCCTCAAAAAATTAAAAATAGGACTACCATCTGATCCTGCAATCCCATTTCTAGATGTATACCCTAAAAAATTGAAAACAGGATTTCAGGGAGGTATTTGCATACTCATTTTCATTGCAGCATTATTCATAACAGCCAAGAGGTAGAAGCAACCAAAATATTCATGGGCAGATGAATGAATCAAGAAAATGTGGTGTGTACATACAATAGAATATTATTCAGCCTTAAAAAAAGAGGGAAATACTGTCAAATGCTACAGCATGGATGAAGTTGGAGGACATTATGCTGAGTGAAATAAGCCAGTCACAGAAATATAAAGCAGGGTTCCACCTTGCACAAGGTACTTAGAATAGTCAAAATCACAGAGATAGAAAGAATGGCGGTTGCCAGAGGCTGAGGAGAGGTGGGGGGGAAGGCAAATTGTTGTTCAATGGATATAGAGTTTAAGTTTTGCAGTATGAAAAAGTTGCAAAACAATGTGCATATGGTTAATACTACTGCACTGTACGTTTAAAAATGGTTAAGATCGTAAACAGAATAGATAGATGTTATTATTTTTTTTTAACTTTATGGCTTTGATTGAAAAATACTCCTCTCCGGTTTCAGGCAAACATATCTTAAGGAAAAAAGATGCAGACTGGTCTTTATTAGATTTACATGTTTTATAGGCCTTTGTAGAACATAAATGTATTTGCTCACACAGGCTTTCTGTTCCCTTGTTACCAACATGAATGGTTTGAGGGAATATAAGATCCTTGAAATTGAATAAAATTATGTAATTTTTAAAAGGCAGTGAGGAGTGATTGCTAGTCTATAGAGATTAAGAATTTACAAGTACAAGACTCTTATTCTCTAGCTCTCTGATTAAGTGAATCTGTTTTTGTCTTTCTGATCTTTGCATGAAACAAAAACCCTGAAGTTACAGTGACTCATAAATAACTGTAGTGAAGCATTAAGTCCATGACCTAGCTGGTTGCAGGTTGTCAATAGATGTGATGGAGCGTTAAGGACCTCTTGACAACAGCTGTGCTGGTGCTGGAGGCCCTACCCTGCAGAATAGAATGCTACCTCTGTGGGCGGGAACCACTGCCTGCCTCTCCGCTATGGGCACCAGAACTTTAGGAGCAAATCTGAGGCTTTAGCGAGATATACCTTTCCCCAAATGGTCATGAGTGTAGCTAAGTCAGAGGGCATCGCAGGCACTTAATTGCTGATGAAGGGCAGGCTTTCAAGCCAAGGATATTATTGGCCCTTAGTTGTTCTAACCTCAGCTTCCTGAGTTGACCTTACTTGAAAATAGAACGGGTTATTCAGATGCTCAGAAAGAGTCACTATTTAATGTTATGGAATTTGTGAATTCGTTTTTACCTCTCTCGGGGCATGAGCCTTTGGGTTCGTGTTGGGCAGTCTTTGACCTTGGGCCACATGCTGCCTGCCCTACCCTTGTCATAGGGCCCAGGATCTAATTTCAGAGTCAAAGATTGGAATGCTGCTTCCATTTTGCTGCTTCCTAAATAGACCCAGATAACAACATTGTAATGGCTAAAATAAGAAGTCTTATTTTTCTCATGTGTACTCTAGTTTTCAATACAGCAGATAATCTAAACTATAATATTATACATTTTCCATACAACTAAATAAAACTATTTTTATTTAGAATGAAAAAATAGTGTAAGCAACTTAAATTATTTTCCCTGAGTTTAATATTTTTTGCTTTTCTTTCTTTTTCCCTTTCCTTCTCTCTTTCCTCCCTCCCTCTCTCTTTCC
>NW_006796238.1:470772-502586 GCF_000442215.2 Lipotes vexillifer
CCCCCCGCCCCCACCGCCCTTCTCTCTGCCACCGTCTCTTTAGACATCAATTAAGTCCGTTTGGAGTAGAGATCTCCAGTTTGAACTCTAGAGTCAGACAGTCCCAGCTGGTCTCTCACTAGCCATGTAACTCTGGGACACCTCTTACCCCCTCAATGCATCTTTTCTTCTGTTATAAGATAAAGATGATAATAGCGTATCTCTTCATGTTGCTGTGATGATCACATGAGATGATTTGTGCCTGGCCTATAGTAAGTACTTGATAAATATTAGCTACTGTATATTATTAGTATGCTGCATAAGTAACAACAAGAACATTGATTTTAAGTAAGAAAAAAAGGAAAAAGCTCATAAGAGCAACCAAAAAGCTAAATATGATGGCAAACCTATTGGAAGAGATCTTGAAACTTTGCTAATTAAATACTCAGGAAAGAAGCAAAAAGTAGGAAAAATATATAATTTTAGTCTCTGAAACAACAAGAATAAGATTGTTGCATTAGATGAACAAAAGTTAGTTCAGGCCATAAGCCACAACAAGGGACTTTTCCTAGTCATGAGCAGCATTTGTACTCGTAAGACGGGTTCAGGAGATTACATTTCTTTGAATTATATTGGAGATCAGAAAAATTTTGAGCTTACGAATCACCTGGCCCAACACAATCATTTTATAGGTGGATAGACTAAGGTTCCAGGAGGTTAAGCACTTTCCCTAATGTTACACATCTTCTGATGGCAGAGCTGGACTGGAACATGAGTGTCCTGATTGGAGCCCAGGGTGCCATTCTACTGGAGCACACAGCTTTCAAAATGTGACAAGATCAAAAAGCCCAGAGAACTTTCATGCTTTAGTGAGAATAACTTTGCATTCCCAGCAGGGATTATTTTTCACCCCTGGAATTCAAAGCATCTGAAAACAGATATCATTATCTCAGTTTTACAAATGGAAAAAATAGGAATCAAGAGAGGTTCTCAGTTGACTGGCTTTGTTGCCCAGCTTCAGGCTCCATAAAAGCACCCCTCATGCCCATGCAGGCTGGTGTGTGAACCTGCTGCAGGTACCTGCCCCTGATTCTGGGACACCTTCCGGCTTGCTTCCATTGTGCGCTTCCGTATTCCTTCATCACTGTCTCCTCCCAACTAAATGTAAGATGCCCAAAGGAGGAGTATGTATTTTGTTGTTGTTCATAGACAAATCCCTACCTTTTTGAACAAGTGCCTGGCATTTATTTGACTATCAGTAAATATTTCTCAAATGAATGAAGAAAAAAATTGATTCTCTGGGCTTCTCCATCTGGTTACTTGGATTGGTAGATGCATTTGGGCCATGTGTCTAGGCTCTGATTTTGAGACCTCTACTATATGTTGGCCAGTTCCATGCTTTGCAGTCTTGGGTGAAAGGAGCCTGCCTTTGGACTGCAGCCTGGATTCCAGGACACAACCTGCTAAGCATATTCTTTGCTCCACCCAAGACTAATAAGAAAGAGAGTAAGTAGAATGAAGACTGGACTTCTGTATTTCAGAAGTGTAAAAAGGAATCCTCCAAACCCTGTATATTGTGAGAACTCTGATGACGCTTCACTAGGGAAGTCAGTGAAGTGGGCCCTCTGGGAGAAAGAATAGACATAACGCCCATATACATAAATGCAGTGAATCCAAACAGGGCCTTGCTCCGCTGTGCTCATCCAACCCGCCATTATCAAGGCTAACTCACACTTCAGACTGGGTGTGTGAGGCTTTCTTTAGGCTGAAGCTGCCTTTGATGTTCATTTGAAGCTTACCTCACCAGCTAAAACAGACAACTTCATCCCTGCTGTCACAAAGAGTTGGACAGCGAAACATCTCTAGGCTTTCACTTCATTTCTTTTGTTGTTGTTGTTAATTTTTATTGGAGAATAGTTGCTTTACAATGTTGCATTAATTTCTGCTGTACAGCAAAGTGAATCAGCTATACGTATATGTATATCCCTTCTTTTTTGGATTTTCTTCCCATTTAGGTCACCACAGAGCCTTGAGTAAAGTTCCTTGTGCTATACAGCAGGTTCTCATTAGTTATCTATTTTATACATAGTAGTGTATATATGTCAATCCCAATCTCCCAGTTCATCCCAATCTCCCTTCCCCCTTGGTATCCATATGTTTGTTCTCTACGTCTTTGTCTCTATTTCTGCTTTGCAAATAAGTTCATCTGTATCATTTTTCTATATTCCACATATGAACGATGTTATACATTTGTTTTTCTTTGCTTCATTTCTTTAAGCAAAACAGTTTAAGTCTCCCTGGTGAAGCAGACCTCCAGTCAACAACCTATATGTGTGAACAGAAAACATTCCACAAAGCCTGCCTTATACAGAACTGCTACATCTCCTGACTCCCAGATGTTGTCTGTAAGGTTTTATAGACTCCTCAGTGGGGTCTGCAAGTTTGCTGCCTTCACTGATGCGGTCACCTTCCCAGATGGTACGTTTGCCCTCCCAGGCTCCCAACACCCACCATTTCTGATATTTCACACTACTTTAGGAGTCATGCCAAAGATAGACTGAGTGTGACCTCCTCTGATATATGCCATGGGAAGATGATCAAGTTATAAGGCCCCCTGGATGTTGGCAAATACGTTGCTCACGATGAAGCCCCTAGAGTGGATATTGCATTTTCATTTCTCATCCATCAAGAGATGGATGTATCATCATCAAACACAGCTGAACTGGGCTGGTCAAGATCTGCAAAGTGACCATCTGCAAGCAAGGACAATCCACATTAGTCACACACAGCTGACTAATGGCAACACGCATCTTTTGGGGAAAAGGATGGACAAACCATCCAATGAGTCATCAAGATGGGCAAGCACTTCCAGGCCATGGGAATGTTTTCAGTGACCTCTGCTTCAGCCCTAGTTGTTCCTATCTTTATGCTGTCATGCGATCAACAATAAGACATGGGGGTTAGAAGGAAAGATTATGATAAGTAATTGAAATAAGAAACAAACAGCATCTGCAACACAGGCTACTCCATGCACATACTTGACCAGGTCTTCTGATGGCCAAACTCTACTTGTTGCTACGCAGGTAACCTGTGATACCACACTGGCAGACCAGGTAAAACCCTTTCTCATCAAACCTTTAAAAATAAAGATCTTAATTAATAACCCCTAGAAAAGATGTAAAGATGGGAGACTCCCTTCTCATAAGCAATCCTTGACGCTGTACAGCCTTAAAGCCAACTGAAATAGGTGTGGGCAGTTCTGTGTTACCATAACACCTATTGATTGAAGAAAACTGTTCTGTGGCCTTGGAATGTTGGGTTGGCCTTTGTGAGGGACATGGTCATTATCAGAGAAGGAAGCAGAGGGGGTTTTTGTGGCTTTGGTGAGGTTCCATCTAGTTCTGTACCTGTTTCCCTGGTGAACCATTCTGCCCTATGTTTGTTAGGAAGCTGAAGTGGGTGGGCCACTGATGGGTCTTTAAAGACAAGACCAATATGACTTTCCCTTCTTCTGCCTGGCCTCCATGACAGTACCAAAAGTTCAGATTATTCCACAGGTCATCAGGCTGTAGGCTTAGGAAAGGAAGTCAAGAAATGTTTTGCAAATAGCTTATTATCAGAGGAAATGTCAGCTGAGTCAGGGGCATTGTTCCTCAAATGTACCCGGGTGTTGAAGGATTTAATTGGGGTGAATAGTTGAAGCAGGACAAAGATGGTTTTTCCTTGGGGACCCATGTACTCAGTTAAAAGACCAAAACAGAAATGCTTATGCAATGACTTTCTTCCTAAAAATTCAGAACACTTCAAAAATTCCCACTAATTGTATTCTCACCACAACTCTGAAGGCTAGTACAGTTATCATGCAAATATGTTTTTAGGGCAGTAAAATGTGTTCCCATAATTCCTTTTATAGCCATGCATATTCATTAGGAACGCTGAAAATGTATTAAGTAATCACCAAATATTTTCAAGGGCTGCAAATGCAAACTTTGTGCTGGGAGAGGAGAGTATTTAGAGATACTCTGAGAACTTAAAGAATGATCAGCTCATTACGTCTTCCGGCAATATTTCAATTTCAATACTTAAAATATTGAAATACTACATAATACTACAAATACTTCCCGTATATTTCAATTTCAATACTTAAGCTCTGGATATTTTCACTTGTTTTGTCTTGAATGGAGAAATTTGATTTTAAAGTCTTTTCTTAGAGTGGGTTTGCATCTTTCCATCATTTCTGCTTTATGAAAGTAGATGCTATGTTATTTGGTATGTAGATATTTGTAACTGTTGCATCTTCATCATAACTTGGAATCTTTAACATTAGAAAGAAGCAGTATCCAACAGAACTTTCTGTGATGATGGAAGTGGTTTCTGCACCATACAAATTAATGAGCTAAAAGATTCATTTCCTCAGTCACATTACCCGCATTTCAAATAGCTACATGTGTTGCTCATGGCTACTGAAATGGACAGCAGGGTTATATAGTATCTTCTCTGTCTTGCTTAGTACATTTTTGGCTTGAATTCTACCTTGTCTGATATCAAAGCCTTAATCCCTGCTTTCTTTCCGTTTGCTTTTGACTAGCACTACTTTGCATAACCTTTTATTTCTAACCTTTCTAAATCACTTTTGTTTTAGGCAAGTCTCTTGTGTACAGCATAGAGTTGAATTCTGCTTTTATCTTAGGTTAGTTAAGATTTATCTATATAACATCTGTGTTTGATCTCATTTCTTTCATTTAAAAATACATATTATAAATACTAACAGTCCCCTCTCTCCTTGGTTTCACACTCTGAGCAAAATAAAATTAGCTTGCACACTCTCTCATCTCTTCATTGCTTTCCAATTTTAGTCAGTAATATTCTCTTTCTTAGTGTTTCTCTTTGTACTTTTAGGTGTCTACAGTTCTGTTTGTTAGCATTAAATGATATCCTGTGACCCCCTCTTACTGCTCATGATGCAATTAATGTTATTCTACTTGCCCTATTCTCTCCCCCCTTTTTTCCTCCAAAATTTTGTTGTGAACATTTCCAAACTTAGAGTGAAGTTGAAAGATTTTTACAGTGAACACCCATATGCCCACTACCCAGACGCTGTAATTAACATATTACTATATTGGCTTTATCAATGTGTCCATCTAGCTATTGGTCAATCCATCTCATTTTTTGATGCACTTCAAATTAAACTGCAGATATTAATACATTTACTCTTAAATACCTCAGCATATATATCATTAACTAGATTTTAATATTTATTTAAAGTATTTTTCTTTTGGTGTAAAATTTGTATGCTGTAAAGCACCCAGATCTTAAGTATACCTTTGCTAGTTTTGAAAATTCCATGCACCTGTGTAACCCAACCCCTAACAAGATATAAAAGGTTACCATTGCCCCTGCAAAATTTCCCTGGGGCTCCTTCCCAGTCAATCCCCACTCCCCTCCCAGAGGCAGACTTCTGATTTTTCTCCACCATAAATTAGTTTCACCAGTTTAAAAACTTCACAGAAATAGAATCACACAGTATGTACTCATTGAGTAAGAGTTCTTTCACTCAGACGTTCATTTCATTCAGACACAAAGATATTCATAATGTCTTTGAGACACATCCATGCAGTTGCTTGTATCAGTGATTTAGTCCTATTTATTGCTCAGTAGTATTTCATTGTAAGAACATATGGCAGTTTGTTGTATATTCTCTTATTAACACACACTTTGTTTCCAGTTTGGGGCTATTATGAGTAAAGCTTCTATGAACATTTTTGTACAAGTGTTTTTGTTAGCTTTTAAAATTTCTCTTTGGTTAATACCTATGAGTAGAATTACTGGATCATAGGGTATGCCATAGGTGTATGTTTAGTTTATAAGAAACTTTGAGACCATTTCCCAACTGGTTGTACCATTTTATATCCACACTCACAATGTATAAGAGTGCTGGTTTCTCCACATTCCTCACCAACTTTTGTGTTGTCAGTCTTTTAAAATGTTATCCATTCTAGTGGATGTGTAGTAGTATCTTAATGGTTTTAATTTTCATTTCCCTGATGACTAATAATGTTGAGCACTCTTCATTCCTTTATTGCCATTTGCATATTTTATTTTATAAAATGTGTATTAAATTTTTTTGCCCATTTTAAAATTAGGTGCTTTGTCTCTCTATATTGAGTTGTAGATTTGTTTATTTGTTCTAATATATTGGATACCAGTTATTTGCCAGATATACATTTTTTTTTTTTTTTTTGCGGTATGCGGGCCTCTCACTGTTGTGGCCTCTCCCGTTGCGGAGCACAGGCTCCAGACGTACAGGCTCAGCGGCCATGGCTCACGGGCCCAGCCTCTCCGTGGCATGTGGGATCCTCCTGGACCGGGGCACGAACCCGTGTCCCCTGCATTGGCAGGCGGACTCTCAACCACTGCGTCACCAGGGAAGCCCCAGATATACATTTTAAGAATATTTTCTTCTAGTCTGTGGCTTGCTTTTTCATTTTCATAGCAGCATCTTTTGATAAGCAGACTTTTTAAGTTTGTTGACATTTGATTATTTTTAAAATTTATAATTATTGCTTCCAGTGACCTAAGAAGCTTTTGCCTACCCCCAAGTCACTAAGGCATTTTCTTATGCTCTCTTCTAAATGCTTTATTGTTTCAGCTTTTGCATTTTGGGCTATAATCCATTTTCTCCCCTTTTCCTCCCACATTTTGTTAGATGTGTTAGTTTTACAATATCAGAGCACATAATATTTGCATATTATTTTCTACTCATTTCTGAATTTATTTTAGTCCCATTTCTAAATGTGTTTATGCTCACCACCAGTTCCTTTGCCAGTATTTCCCAGTTGTCTCATGGTTGGGTGAAGCTTGTCTGCTAGCAGGTTCCTAGTGAAGGGGGTCTGGGTACAATAGTCTCTGATTTTCAACCTCAATACTTGAGGGATGTTTGGGATTGATAAAACATCTTTGGTTCATACATTTTTGCTTTGATTAATGTTTCAAATATTAGTTATGCTTATTGTTTATTATTTTTCCAAAGAGATTTCATTTATATAAAAACTGGAAGAGAGATCCATTAATTTTAGACTGTTTTCTGAAGATGTACATATAAGTATTTCACCTTAATACTGTCTTCAGGGCTTCCCTGGTGGCACAGTGGTTAAGAATCTGCCTGCCAATGCAAGGGACATGGGATCAAGCCCTGGTCTGGGAAGATCCCACATGCCGTGGAGCAACTAAGCCCGTGCGCCACAACTACTGAGCCTGAGCTATAGAGCCCGCAAGCCACAGCTACTGAGCCCACGTGCCACAACTACTGAAGCCTGTGCGCCTAGAGCCCATGCTCTGCAACGAGAAGCCATGACAATGAGAAGCCCGCGCACCACAACGAAGAGTAGCCCCCGCTCACTGCAACTAGAGAAAGCCCGTGCACAGCAATGAAGACCCAACACAGCCAAAAAACAAACAAACAAACAAACAAACAAAACCTGTCTTCAAGTCCATGCAAAGGGCTGCAAAGGGCTGCCTTGTGGGTTCCTTTGGCACTAACAGTCATGATGGACTTCCTTATAAAACTGGGTTCCTGTGAGTTTTGAAGTTGTGTGTAGCTGTGAAAGCACATAATAAATCTAAGAAAATATGTGCAATACTACTACCACTACTATTCACTACTTTCTTTTTGGCCACACCACGTGGCATGCAGGATCTTAGTTCCCCCACCGGGATTCGAACCTGTGCCCCCTGCAAGGGAAGCATGGATTCTTAACCACTGGACTGCCAGGGAATTCCCTCACTACTATTTTTATAGTGAGATGTTTATATCTAAGAAGGCAGAGGGGGTTTCCCTAAAACAAGAGTAGAATTCTAAGGCTAGAATTGTTGATAACAACAAGTTGATAACACAAAATCTAGATAACTTAGTTTCTTATATAAACTTGGGACCCAGATGTGAATTTAATTTCAATTACTGATTCTTAGGAAACCTATGAATAATTACAAGTTGGGTAACACAGCTGAATTCATGGGGTATGCATTTTTCCCCTACTTAAACCTTTCTGCATTTGATCCTTCCTTATTTAGCAAGTCCATATAAGGAATGAGGAATCCATTATCTCAAAACACATTAAAGATTTTTAAGAATCTCTTGTAAGCACAGACACTAACATCTGATCTAACTGGGTTAATGTGAGATAATCCATGGAATTCAATATGCTTCTCTGTTTATGTAATATGAACATCACAATGATTTCCAAACACATGTCACCCTGGTATAAAAATAAAATTATATTAAAAAAAGGAGGAAGTAAAAAAAGAAATATGTAACTTACAATATGCTGGAATTCTTAAATATTGACTTGTGTAAGAAAGATTGAATTCATCTAATACCGCACTGGCAACTGATGAACAAAGAATAAGAATAGGGGATTTTTGCACCTTTCACATGAGGACAAGAGCTAAAGTTTTCATGAAGACAGTCAGTCTCTATCCACTGGAGTGAAAAATAACTAAATGGAAACTTTGCCTTCCATGGAAATTTTCATTCCAAAATAGAAATTTATATATATATATATATATATATATACACATTTTTTTTTTTTTTTTTTTTTCCTCTTTTTGGGAGTGTGTATGTGTGTATGCTTCATTGTGTGATTTTGTCTGTATAGCTGTGCTTTTACCATTTGTCCCAGGGCTCCGCGGCATGTGGGATCTTCCCGGACCGGGGCACGAACCCGTGTCCCCTGCATCGGCAGGCGGACTCTCAACCACTGTGCCACCGGGGAAGCCCAGAAATTGATATATTTAATGTTTCTTATTATAAAAATTATATATGCTTCAAAAATGTAAAAAATATAATTGCATATAAAATAGAAAATGAAAGCCCCCACTGCTACCCCCATACTGATCTCATGCCACAGAGAAATCACTAATATCAATAACTTCATGTTTCAGACATTATATAAATATGTTATATATTATAAATTTTTAAATTGTATAATGTATAAATACAATTTTTTGCATTAATAGAATCTGTAGTCTTATCTTTTTTCATTCAATACCATATCTTGGACATGTTTCCATGTTAGTTCATATAGATCTACCTTCTCGTTTTCAGTGGGTTGATAGTATATAGTAGGCCATTGTATGAATGTGCCTTTATTGAGTTAATGAGTCTCTTGCTGATGCATAGTCAATTTGTTCCTAGTTTTTTGATACTATAAACTGCACTGTGGTAAACACTCTTTTACATATATTTATCTACTAGGAGAATTTATATTTTTTTTAGAAGTGAAATTTTGAGATGAAAAGGAACGGATATTTTTAGTTTTGATACCTAATGCTAAATTGTACTGTGGGGTTGTTATGGTTGGCTTGGAAGATGACCAATAAGAGAATAATATAAATTTAAGATAATGAGGCCACATTAAAATTAATATCTATTATTAAGTCATTATTTTTGTTATGAGAGAGACAATAAGACTAGTGAGAGATTTCAAGGTACTGATCAACTGTTTTACAACACGGAGAGGTAATGAAATGGAAGGGATACTCTCCACCTTTTTCTAAAACGGCAATAAGAGTACTTACCTCATAGGGCTGTTGTGATGATTTAATGAGCTAATAGTTGTAAAAGTCCTAGATGAGTACCTGGTACCTAGTAGGTACTCAGCAAAGTATTACTGATATTTCTATTAAGAGAATTTGTTCTCATAAAAGACTCCTCTCTTAGGTTTCATGATCACAGTTAAATAACTCCTTTTGGCTTCTGCTTTCATCAAGTATGAGACCATTGGTAAATACTTAGTACTGTTTAGTGTGAACAAGAGACAGTAGTATTTAAAAATGAGTGAGCATATTTTATGCTACAAGATGTGGGAGGCTAGGGATTCAGTCAAGGCAAAAGTTGGGGCCAGCAACATCTGCCATATGCCAAGGGTCAGTGCCTGAAAGGTGAGCAGTTACCAGCACTGGCTCCGATGTCAGGAAGTGAAAGCAGGCCAGGAGTCAATGAGCAAGATGACTCACAGGTCACAGGACACCCAAATGTCGGGAATCAGAGGAGCCTGGCTTCAAGCACAGAAAGGCTCAGGCCAAGACAAGCTCTGAAGTTGTGAAGTTCAAGGTGGCCAGCCAGGGGCCCAGGGGGACAAAAGCACACTTCCATGCTGGAAAGACCTGGCTGATAGCTGTTTCTGAGCTCTTCCAGGCTGGTGTGGGTCAGAAACCAATCACAAAAGAGCTTGTCTAGGTCCTCCAGGTACAAGTAGGTGAATGAGGCTGCAGAAAGTTAGGTCAGATACAGGAAGAAAGAAGAAATAAACTTCCTGTGGCAGCTGCAACATGCTGTGATGGAACCCTTCTATAGCAAAGCATTAGAAAAGCTATATATGCTTGTGTTAGCAAGCCTCGCATCTGCTATCATCCCTTGGGAAATGAAATGTTGCTGTGCTCTTTTCTTTGCATTTCAAAAATAATCAAATATCTAAAATTCATACAGCTTTGCTGAGATTCAAGCAATTATGGCACTAAAGCCTCCATCGTATGTTCTGTCTATGTCTTATCCTCACCTCTGTTTCTTCCTCAAAGAGATTGGGAGGTGACGTTGGCAGGAGACATGGCTGTGTGCTGCTATCAGGTAGATGGGGACAGGATCGTGTAAGCTATTTTATTTTTTAATTTAGTTATTTTTTGACTGTGTTGGGTCTTCGTTGCTGCATGCAGGCTTTCTCGAGTTGTGGCGAGCAGGGGCTAATCATTGTTGTGGTGCACGGGCTTCTCATGGCGGTGGCTTCTCTTGTTGTGGAGCACGGGCTCTAGGCGCACAGGCTTCAGTAGTTGTGGCTCGCGGGCTCTAGAGCGCAGGCTCAGTAGTTGTGGCTCACGGGCTTAGTTGCTCCGTGGCATGTGGGATCTTCCCGGACCAGGGATTGAACCCGTGCGCCCTGCATTGTCAGGCGGATTCTTAACCACCGTGCCACCAGGTAAGTCCCATCGTGTAAGCTATTTTAGAAGCATTGCTCTTATACTTGGAACCAGGAAACATGTATAGAAGTATAAGTAACTGTCTGAGGCTGATCCCTAGAAAACAGTGCCTAAGGCTAAACCTTAAAACACTTCACTGAGGAGCCCAATCCCAGGAAACAAGAGGGAGGCAAAGGAAGAAGGAGAGCAGGTTACGAAGCTGTGGCCACAGCTGGGTGACAAGTGCTGTTGATTGCTCGTTCTTGCAGGATGTCTTCAGAAAGCTGTTATGAATCTGTTGCAGCTCCTTTCTGGCGGTGGTAGGGAGAAGAATTATCCTCTGGCTCCCATTTCCAGTGATCAAAGTTTGCTCTGCAAGGAGTTACTGCCCCACACTTCCAGGTTGCACCACCTGCTCCCTCCATCAGCTGTCTCAGCTGTCTGTCAGGGAGGCTAGATCCAAGATGGCAACTGTTGCATCTGTAGCATAAGATACAGTCCTTAGGGTGAGCCAGAGTGTAGGCATGCGTCAGTGGCACTTCCCACATCCTTGCCTGCAACATGCAACCTCGCAGGCCCCGCTTGGTGGGTGCCCAGTGGGTTCCATGCCATCATTTAGCCCAAAGCCCATAGCATCTCATGCCTCAGCAACAAGAGGGAAGTCCAGGTAAGACGCTGGCTGGTCATGCCCACAAGTGTCATGAGGGACTGCAGCATTGCCTGACACCATGACCACAGGAACAATACAAGCCACTGCTTAGGGCCACCTCAGCCAGAATGTCAAGCATGTGTCCAAATCTGGGGTAGCCCATCCATTGAGCCCAGTACTATGTCATTTACATGTTTCTGATTATACAGTAATAACATACCATTTGAGCACTCACTGCACAAAACATTTTATATATAACCTTGTGTATGAGTCTCATTTAATATACATTGATTTTTTTAATATATTGTTTTATATTCTATTTTTTCCACTTAATTTTCTGTGGTGAAGATTTTCTCATCTCTTTCAATATTCTCCAAAAGCAGTTTTCACTGGCAACAATATATTCCATGATGTGGATATACAGTAATTTATTTCACTTTCCCATATTATTGAACACATTGGTTGTAATTCTCTTCTCTCATAAAGCATTCCATGTGTGCGAGTCAAATTTGTCTGTCTCTGTTGTTATAACAAGCAACCCTCAATTTTCGGTTGCTTAAAATAACAGAGATTTATTTTTCACTCACGCATGGGGTTAGTAAGGGACCTCTGCACATCATAGTCATGTAGGGACCTAGTCTAACAGCAGCGCCATCTCGAATGTAAGTTGCTCACTGTGCCAGAGGGAAAAGATAACTCTGGAGAGATTCACAGGGGCGATTAAATGCATCCTGGAAGTGACACATGCCACTTCTGAACTCATGGGTCAAGTCTAGTTGCAACCACGAGGAATACAGGAAGGGAAAAACAACCAGACGTGGCAAATCTTACTGAGTGTGACACAATTACAAAAGTCCTTGTACATAAATCTTTTTGTGTTTTGCTACCTATTTCCTTAAACATTTATATAGGAAAATTGTTGTAATTGACAGTATATAAACATTTTTATGCTACTGATGCATGCACTGGAGTTTTAAATTTTGGCTCTCAGACCCATACTTTCCCTTTAATACCCTCTTCTGTACAGGTGACTGGGAGCCTGCAAACTACATTTCCCAGACTCCTTTGCCTGTTGGGTAGAAGCCATTTTTTTCCTGCTTTTGGCTCCATCAGCAGCCTTGGGAGCCAACTGCAGGTGATTCCAGGGTCCAGCAGCAAGTCCAGAAACACCAATGTTGACTTTCTGCCCAGGGCCTGTGGTGGCGCTTGTGGTGGCGCTTGTGGACCCTGTGTAATACCACCTTTTTCCTTTTGCTTCTCCAGGCCAAGGGGTAGAGTTAGTCCTGAAGTTAATGGCCTCCAGGTAGCATGATCTTCCCCTTTGGTTTCTCTGGCCCTTCTAACTATTATCTGATCAACTCTTGTATTAAATTTCCTGTGTTTAAATGCCTGACTGGGCAACAACTGCTCTAATATATATGCCAAATTGTCCTCTAGAAAGTTTATACCAATTTACACTCCGTCCCAAAGTGTTTGAAAGTACCTCTTCCCTTTAACCTTCACCGTAAAGAACACATTTGATATTATCATTTAAAACTTACCTTCTAGGGACTTCCCTGGTCGTCTAGCGGGTAAGACTCCACGCTGCCAATGCAGGGTGCCTGGGTTCGATCCCTGGTCGGGGAACTAGATCCCACATGGTGTAACTAAGAAGGCTGCATGCCACAACTAAAGATCCCACATGCCACAACTAAGACCCAGCACAGCCAAAATAAATAAATAAATAAATAAATAATAAATAAATAAAAACTACCTTCTAATTTTATAGGCACTAATTATCTCACTTTAATTTGTATTTCCTTGTTTACTATCGACACTGAACTTTTAACTTGTGTATTAGCCAATTGTTCTTTCACACATTGTTCATTCATGATCTTCACCTATTTTAGGGCTATCTCTATTTTTCAGATTTGAAAACATCCGTATCTGTTAACGACTTTCATTGTCTCTTATCTATGTTTCAAATATAATCCCAGGTTGTCATTTGCTTTTTGGTTCTGTTTATGGCATTTTATAACATAAGGAAATTAATTTTTTAAAAAGTTAAGTCAGTTCTGGTAGTTTACTATCAGATTTCTGCTTTGGGATTGGGCTTTAAAGGCTTAATTAAGGTTTTTAAAATTTTCTTCATAAAATATAGTTTTAACCAACTATCTGTTAGGGTCTAACAGATAACGCAATTAGACGTTCATGGCTTGAGATGGTTTTTTTTTTCTCCTTATTTATACCTTTTCTTATCTGGATGACAAAAGGATGTACAAAGGGCAAAGAGGATGATGGTACAGAGCCAGTTAACGGTGAAGTGAGATGCTCCCCACAGAATCACAGCAGCTCTACTCTCACTGGCCAATGAGCCCACCCACAGTTCCAGTGGAATGTGGTGCATGAAACTGCTCTCCTGCAGGTATCATTGTGGCATGGGAAGTAATGCCCAGAAGGTCAGACCTCCAGAGCCAGCTGTCTGATCTTTGTGTCAGTCTGTGTCAGGCTGTCTCTGTGACAGCCAGGTCCTTCATCTCTTTATTCTGGGCCCCAGTCTTGAAAACTGGCTTTTCAATAGTACACAGGGACTTCTCTGGGCATTACCTCCCACTCCAAATTTTGCTCCACATTTTTAGCTAATGCCCTTCTCTGCTCTTCTTTTAGGTCATTTAAGAACATGAAATTATGTGTTGGATGAACATGTATCTATAATTTATAAAATTTTATACATAAATAATTTGTACTTAATATTTCACTGGAGAATAAGTCATTTTTCTACTCTATTGGTTTCTTTCTTTACTTTTATACTTAGAAATTACTTTTCCATTCCAACATCAGGAAACCATTGATCTATCTTTCCTGTTAGTTTGGAAACAGCAGCTTTTGCTCTGAGCAGTGAACAGTGGTTAGGCTGTAGAAAAAGCTTGTAGCAAACAGCAGTAGCTGATATACAAAAAAATAACATATTTGTCTCCTGGTCTTTTTCTGAAACCTTTTTCTTCACTATGAAAAGCAAAATTTTCCACTAGTCTGTTTCACTTCATTTCTCTCCTGGAGACTGTTCTATGGGCCCAGGAAGAAAAGGGGATCCTGGACAGGGTGACTATTTTACACTTCCCAGTAGCAAATACTGCCACTTCCTTAGCATAGTAATAGCCTCACAGCTCTATCCACCTAGTCTAGAGGTTGGCATACATTTTCTGTAAAGGGCAGATAGTAAATCTTTTAGGCTCTGAGGGCCTTAAAATCTCTGCTGAAACTACTCAGTTCTGCCATTGTAGTGAGAAGCAGTCATAGACAATGTGTACACTAATGAGAGTGTTCCAGTAAGGCTTTATTTATAAATACCGTAAACAGTTGTAGACTTCTGCTCCAGTCTAGTACGGCAGAAAGAGGTAATCCGGTAAACATGTTTAATGAACTCTTCAATTTTCATTACTTACTTTTGTGTAAGTTAGAAATGCCAACTGATTTGACTCTCAATGTTTGTTTAGCTTGGATGTTAGTTATTGCTGTTAGGTGAGGCAGCTTTTGACCTGTGTCATCTAATGCCCTCTTCCTCTTCCTCATAGAGAGTCAAGTTCACTGTCTTTCAGGTCTGTGGATGGTTTCTGTGGCTGCTTAACTGTGGTACCATTTTGTCTTAGAGGTGAAGTGGAGAGCAGTTATAAGGTAGGTCAAAGGCCTTGCCTGAGAAGTCGCTGATTGCTTCTGCCCACAGCAGTTGGTTCATTATCACAGGTTACAGGTTATAATAGCTGCTTAATAATTTTCAGGGGCTGGGGAGTGGATCAAATAGAAAAATAAAAGATCAAGAAGATCAATCTCCCCTTAAAAAATTTCTGATCTCTGAGCTTCACAATGCTTTTAAGTACCTTCCTCCCCCTAGGTAAGTCAGAGAGTAAATCAATGAATAGACCTTTTCATATTCAGTCCACACTTGCTCTCTTCCTTCCCACCTCTCTATTTTTTTCTTCTAAAACCCAATTTTAAAAAGTGGCCCATAGTAGTAATAGAGTAAAATATATATTAACCTTGTTCTCATTTCAGAGAACATTTCACAATTTTCATATGTCCACTATGTTAGGACTTTCATTTGCCTCAACTTGTCATCAGAGAAGTTCAGAGAAACAAAAAGTACGGAAGGTTCTATTCTCTTGGAGGATTAGGTGTATTTAGAGCAATTTTATCAACTAGACACCTGGTTCAAGCTCACCACACCTGAGCCTAAAATGGAATTCCAGCAAGTCTGGCCAATTTGGATCACCGCAGTGTCTCCTTGAAGAGCATCTATCCTAAGGGCAGATGGAGTCAGGACCAACTTGCTAAAGTAAATCCAGATTGATAGGTAAGGCATGTTTCTAAAAGCCATGAAATATCTGTAATTCAAAAGTATTCCTGACCCAGCTCCATAGATTCATGTCTAAGGATTGGCAAAAACAAAGATATGAAAACTCAAAACCTTGTCTATTAGCAGTTTTCTAAGATACCAGAGTGCAGTAGATTATAGAGCAAAAGACCGAAAGGCGCTTTTTCCCCACCTCCCCACAGACCTAGAATCTTGTGGACTGCCATGCATCAGTGGCTATGCTCACCAGGAAGGCATGGTTCTTGATGGAAGTAGCAAGGGCTTCGCAGAGGTGGTGCTGCACATCGGAATGGGCAACAGCTCAGAGCTACCACAGTGGCAAACAGTAGGTATGATGGGGCCCTAGGGGAATCACCTGTGGAATCCAATCAGCCCCTGTTGTGGTACCCAGCCATGGCACTTGTGTCCTACATATGTGGTACTGATTGATGTCTGGCAGAAGCTGAAGTCCTCAGAAGGAACCCTGGTAGCTAGAAGAAGCAGAAACTGAAAAGACTTGATTCTAAGCACATGTGAGGCAAGACCTAGCTGAAGGTGAGGGCAGACACGGTGTGAACAGCATGTCAGTAAGGGCAAGTGCAATAAAACATGGGTTATTATCATTAATGTAGTTTGACCCAGAGAGTCCAATGGAACCTTGCTTTATACATAGAATATATGGAACCTAGAATCAAAGTTGACGAGGAACATAGATGTCCTTTAGTGGAACCTCCATCGCAATGCAGGATTCTTTTCTCTAGCATCCTTGGAAGAGCCTCTCAGCTTAAATGTTAATAAAGGGGAAGTCACAATCCTTAAAGGTCTATTACATTGATGGATAGGTTTAAGTCTTTAGAAATTTTAATGTCTGTTAGAAAATATCCAAATCTCAGAAATGCTGAGCATATACTGTAGTCTGTTATTAACTAGTAATGTAAGATGTGATGCATAAGAGAAAATGTGACTATAGACATATTTATATACATAAAACTTATATACGTAATACACATATTTTTATATACAGACAAATAGGATCTCATTAAACTCACGTATAACGTAATTTTTTAAAAATGGTATTCTTCCAGTAATAAAACAGCATTAGTTGAAATATTATTAGCTGCCATAACAGATAAACCCCTGAATCCCAGTGGCTACACAATAAACAGTTTATTTCTTGCTAACTTGAAGAACAAAATGGATGTTCAAATTTGGTTTCCTTCCCAGCAGTGAGTAAGAGAGACGCAGCTTCCCTCCACTTCATGTCTCTTTTACCTTTGACTGTGGTTTGCCAGGTCATTGTGCTAGCGTGCCTTAAGCCAGTGGAGGGGGAAGAAATAGAGGCTCTTGGGTGAGAGGTTTCCATGGGCTGAGTCTGGGAGGGGGACGTACATCTCTTCCATCCACATTCCATTGGCTAGAATTCATTCACATTACAACACCCAACTGCAAGGGAGCCTGGGAAATGTAGTCCATACGTGTGTCCCGGAAGAAGAGGAATCCGGTAGGATATAGGCTAGCAGTGTCTACCACAGATATCCTCCCTGTTTGGCTTTAATAAAATCTCCTCCCAAGACACGTGTTGTACATACTGAAGCATAGTCCAGTCTTTTTCAGTTTTAACTAAAGCTTTAAAAATTGTATGTTCATGAATATTTAACTACTTGCAAATAGTGGTAAATGTTAGGCCAAACCTGGCTGATTCCACCTACCTCCTTAGTAGCGGCCACTTGTTTAGGAGCAGTGCAGATTTTATGGATCCTGAAGCTTGTATAATTTGGTGGAATCTGCTTAAGAAAAAAATACAAAATTAGCTATCAAACTAAATATTTATTTAGAATGAGAAAAATTTATAACAAGTAACATTTTCTAAAAAGGTGACAAATATCACAAACATTATAAAATCCAGAAAAACAACATAATATTGTAAAAGAAGTAACTTTCTTTTTTAAAAAATTTATTTTATTGGAGTATAGTTGATTTACAACGTTGTGTTAATGTCTGCTGTACAGCAAAGTGATTCAGTTACACATATATATATTCTTTATCATATTCTTTTCCGCTATGGTTTATTACAGGATACTGAATATACTTCCCTGTGCTATACAGGAGGACCTTGTTGTTTATTCATTCTGTATATAATAGTTTGCATCTGCTAATCCTAAACTCCCAATCCATCCCTCTGCCATCCCTCTCCCCCTTGGCAACCACAAGTCTGTCCTCTGTATCTGTGAGTCTGCTTCTGTTTTGTAGATAAGTTCATTTGTGTCCTATTTTAGATTCCACATATAAGTGATATTATATGATATTTGTCTTTCTCTTTCTGACTTATTTCACTTAGTATGCTAATCTCTAGGTCCATCCATGTTGCTGCAGATGGCATTATTTCATTCTTTTTTATGGCTTAGTAATATTCCATTGTATATATATGCCACATCTTCTTTATCCATTCATCTATCAGTGGGCATTTAGATTGTTTCCATGTCCTGGCTACTGTAAATAGTGCTGCTATAAACATAGGGTTGCATGTATCTTTTTGAATTATAGTATCGTCCAGATATATGCCCAGGAGTGGGATTGCTGGATCATATGGCAACTCTATTTTTATTTTTTTGAGGAACCTCCATATTGTTTTCCATAGTGGCTGCACCAATTTACATTCCCACCAACAGTGTAGGAGTGTTCCCCTAAAGAATTACCTTTCTAACACTTCTCTATAATACTTTTCTCTTACATTTTGGCTGTTATTCTTGATTTACCTCTCATTGGACTGCAAGTTTGTAACATCATTTTCCACAGACAACAGAAAGAAAATTCAATCTTTTCTCTAACATAATTTATCTATATATTTTTCCTTATTATTAGTAAGTAATTAATAATTTGATCATCCTTCTTTGCTCTTCTGACATTTTTAGAAGGTGTATAAGTGCCATATTTCCTTATAGCTGATCTTCAATTAAAGAATTTTATTTCAGAGGACTAAATATTGTTTATTTTATTAGACACTGGAAATGGATCTCTGCTTCCTAGGTCATTTAATGTTATTAAACTCATAAAATCAGTGCCTGCTTCAGGGAGTATTAAAGCGAAGTCTTTAGCTGTGTCGCCCTTTGCTTTGGGAAGACTAATTTGATATCAATTTTAAATGTAGAACAAGCATAGAAACAAATCGATCTTCAAAACAATTCATAGAAACAAATTCCTAGGTAGGACACTGCCCATAATAATAGTGGCTTATCATAGTCTCTTCTTTGTTCAAATACAAGAATCTGTCCATGTGCAACTGTTGCTCTTTGTGTTTTATTGGGAGAATTGGAGAGATATTTTCAGTTCTCTGTTGCCTATAACATTTCTCAGGTGCTAATGACAAAGCAAATGGTTTCTGCTGCTTCTTAAATTTTGGCTGTCTTTACTCAATTAGTGAAATCTTCTGAGGAGTGAGAGGCTTCAGAATCTTCTGATGTATTATTTTTTCATTCCTATCAACATTTTCCATGAACGTGTACACAGGCATCTCTATTTGGAGGGCTGGAATTTGAGCCTTGTGACAAAGCAAACTCGAATAACCAAGGAGAGGAAATGAATAATAAAATTTTTTGACAAATAAAAATGATGATATATTAGCATTAAACCATGTATTCAGCAAAGGAGAAGGGATCTGTATTTGTCAACTACCAAAGCCCTAAATTTTGAGGTAGGGATGATGGATGCATGTGCTGAACCAAATCATTTAACATCTCACAGCAAAAAGTAACCTTGTCATTTTCACCTGAACTGCATTTTCTTGCAAACTTTCTTTGGTCACAGAGAACCAAAGACACAGAATTGGTGTCTTTGGTCCTCTGTGACTTCCAGTACTTAATACCTTCCACCCATCATTCTTTTATGATGGGACCAGAGATTTGGTAGATGTTCCCCTGATCTGTGACCGATTTAAGCAACTGCACAGCATCCTGACTGCAGCCTGGAATTTTGGAAGACTTTTCATTTAGATGGTCCTCATCTGTACTTCATTCTGTTTCTACTTGGTATTGTCTTTATTTGGTGGTTTAAATGTAGATTAATTAGCATTATAGTGGTGCCAGGTGATCTCAATCGAGGTTGAGTTTGATTGTACTGGGTTAGCAAACTCCTTAAGCATTTGTGTTTGTATGAGTTGATATTTATCAGGCACTGCTGGGTTTTTTTTGTTTTTTTGTTTTTTTGTTTTTGTTTTTTTTCAGTATGCGGGCCTCTCACTGCTGTGGCCTCTCCCGTTGTGGAGCACAGGCCCCAGACTCACAGGCTCAGCGGCCATGGCTCACGGGCCCAGCCGCTCCGCGGCATGTGGGATCCTCCCAGACCGGGGCACGAACCCGTGTCCCCTAAGTCGGCAGGCGGACTCTCAACCACTGCGCTACCAGGGAAGCCCCCAAGCATTGCTGTTTTTGAAAGGAAATGGGAGGGCTTTGTGCATGGGCTGCAGGGAATGGGAACCATCTCAGAGAGATGAGAATAGAGAGGTTGTCTATGGTGTCTGTCCAGGGTGGTTAGAACTAAAGTTTTTGAGTGTCATGGTGCTGAAATATGGTATAGGTTGAATTTGGTAGAATATAATGAGGAAAAGTCTCCCTTTCCTCTCCCATCTCAGCCTTTAACATGCTCTGTCCAGTTTCTCCTCCCTACCTCTGACTGACATCTTGGTCAGATTCTATGGCTTTTCTGTCACTTTCATAAATCAAAACAGTCTCATTTTCAGGTAGAAAAAATCTGACTCAGTGTAAATAACCACTTCCATCTTATAGTCATGTCAAAACTTCTCCCCTCCCCTGCTCAGGGTTGACCTGCAAACCAGCAGGGGAAGGGGTTTAGCTTGCCTTTTCACTCCATCTGCATCACATCCCTTTTTGCTCTGCATACTCCCTTCCTCCTAGGTTGAGGTCTCCTGCTGGAGTCTCCTTAACCCTGCTAATATTTTTTGGTGGGACCTTGTAAGATGACTTGAGTCTAGCTACCTTCTGGGGTGTCCACTTGGCCCACAAGGGAGAATCATAACACTTGCCCAACAAACAGTGTATGTGTGGCTCCTTCCTCTGCTGCCTTCTCTCTTTGGACCTGTTATCATGGGCAGCTCCTCCAGCCTCCTGTCTACAGAATTCTCCAGGCAAGAGGAATCTCTAGTTTGTAAGTTCTGTTCCAAGAACTCACGGTGTCCTACTCTGGGCCCATGGGAGCATTGGGATTTGGGTCCTGCATCTCAGTAACCATCTGGCTGGAGAGAATGACACTGCTTACCCTTAGTGCAAGCTCTGCCCACTCTCTGGTTCTTGGGAAGCTCTCTCCCTTGGCTTGAGTGGGAGCACCCCAACCATATGTGGGGGCAGCTCTGCATCTCAATGACTCTAATCCCTTATATTTTCTAGTCTTCTCTCCTATAGATGAGTAATGGTATACAGGGAAAGGTCTGGCTCTGCTCTTTATTAGTAATTCACCCATTTAACCTTCTGTTACTGTTATTTCTAGGAGAGACCAATACTGAGAAGAAGGAACGGAATCATATCTGTCCTGAGCCCAAGAGGAGACTCCCAGAAACCACTGGTATGACTTGGGGAGGTATATTTGTTTGCTAGGGCTGCCATAACAAAATACCAAAGATTTGGTGGTTTAAACAACTGAAATTTATTTCCTCACAGTTCTGGAGGCTAGAAGTCAAAGACCACTGTGTCAGCAGGGTGGTTTCTTCTGAGGTCTCCCTCCTTGGCTTGCAGATGGCCACCATCTCACTGTGTCTTCACATAGTCTTTTTTTTTTTTTTTTTTTTTTGCAGTACACGGGCCTCTCACTGTTGTGGCCTCTCCCGTTGCGGAGCACAGGCTCCAGACGCACAGGCTCAGTGGCCATGGCTCATGGGCCCAGCCGCTCTGTGGCATGTGGGATCTTCCCGGACTGGGGCACGAACCTGTGCCCCCTGCATCGGCAGGCAGACTCTCAACCACTGAGCCACCAGGGAAGTCCCACATGGTCTTTTCATTATGTACCCCTTCCTCTTCTCATGAGGACACCAGTCATATTGGATTAGGGCCCTACCCCAGCTACCTCATTTGAACTTAATTGCCTCTTTAAAGATTTTATCCCCAAATACAGCTCTTCCTTGACTTACAATGGGGTTATATTCTGATAAGCCCATTGTAGGTTGAAAATATTAATTTGAAAATGCAAGATGCTCAGAACACTTATATTAGCCAGTAGTTGGGCAAAATCTTCTAACACAGTCTATTTTATACGAAAGTGTTGGATATCTCATGTAATTCATTGAATACTGTACTGAAAGTGAAAAACAGAATGATTGTGTGGGTCGAGAATGGGTGTAAGTGTATTGGTTGTTCACACTTGTGATCACGTGGTTGACTGGGAGCTGCTGGGAGCTGCCGCTGCCCAGCATCATGAGTGTCAGACCACATATCACTAGCTCGGGAAAAGATCAAAATTCAGAATCTGAAGTATGGTTTTGACTGAATGTGTATTGCTTGTGCACCTTTGTAAAGTCTAAAGATCCTAAGCTGAACCATGGCAAGTTGGGGACAGTCTGTGCAGTCATAGTCTGATGTACTAGGGGTTGAGACTTCAACATGAATTTGTGGGGAACACAACTCATTCCATGACAGGAGGAGAAGGCAGAGGCTGGGGTTAGCTGGCCCCTCTGGGTAAAGCCCTGAGCATGCTTGTCCTCTCAAATACCACTCATCTGCTGAGTTTAGGTAGCAGCAGTACTTGGAGTCTTGAGTCACAGAGCGGGAATGACTGAACTAGGTCCATTGGAACACCCAGTCTGGTGGGACTCAGGATCATTCAGGGTGTGCACTCATCCAGTTTTCTAAAGAGCAAATCAGCCCTTCACAATTACAAAGCTACTCTCTCTTTATGATGTGGAATAAAAGTAACCTTTCTTTCTTTAAAAAACAGCATGGAATTCCCAAGATACCTAGTCTTAACCCTCTGATACAAGATTAGAAACAATTAGCTCACTTCTGAGTCTACCCTAGTCAAATCAAGCAGAAAATTAAGCAATTATGTGTGTGTTTGCTTACATTATGTAAATAATTATCTTAATAGGCCACTTTGCTTTGCTTTTGCAGATCCAAGCCCTATCTGACTTAAGTGGTTTATTTATTTAGATCCAGAACATTTTGATGAGGCTGTTTGGATGCAGCAATATTGGTGCAGCTCCTTAGATGTCAAGACATTTTGACTACTCTTTAAAAAAAAAAAGAAAAGAAAAACCCTGTTAAATTTACAGCTTAAAAAAAATTATAATGTAGGGCTTCCCTCGTGGCGCGGTGGTTGAGAGTCCGCCTGCCGTTGCAGGGGACACGGGTTCGTGCCTGGGTCCGGTAAGATCCCACATGCCACAGAGCGGCTGGGCCCGTGAGCCATGGCCGCTGAGCCTGCGCGTCCGGAGCCTGTGCTCTGCAATGGGAGAGGCCACAACAGTGAGGGGCCCGCGTACTGCAAAAAAAAAAAAAAAAAATTATAATGTAACACGTAGAACAGATATACCGCCCCCCGCCCAGTCTCAGCCCATCCCAACCTCACTCACAATGAAATTTTCCTTCTCTAAAGATAGCAAAATAAATGTCAACATCTCTGGAAACAAAATTTCGGAGGGAAAAAGCAAGTCGAAGACAAAGACCCGAGAAAATAAAAGTCCAAAGACACTCCAGTTTTAATACTTATTCTTGTAATACCCCCATCGGTCAAATTTTGGAGGACTCCTCCAGCTGATTTCATGGAGTATTGCTGGATGCTGTGGTTCCCCGTCCTAACACTCTTGAGACTGTGGAAATACCCTTATAAGAAATTTATATTAATACGTATACCAGAAAATAGAACATAATGCACATGATGAACATAAAATGTGCGACCTGGATTAGACAAAAAGTATAATCATTTACAGAATCCATTTAGCTCATCCAAATGTGATCCAAGCCTCCTGGTTTCTCTTCAGTTGCAAACTCCTATGAACTGTCTGCATCTATGTCTTACTATATATCTGGAGGAGCCTCTATTAATGCCACCTGGTCCCCTGAATGAATGTGCTGTCAGTCTTCCCCAGTGTCACCTTCTGACAGTCTGTTGTTATGCTCAGTAGAGCTTATTTTTATTTTTTAGTCCCCCACCCCACCAATTCAATAGGAGGTGGACTTGGTCTGTTTTCTTGAAGGCATCTTTTCCTCTTTTCTTTATTTTTTTTCCTGTGTTGGGCCAGAGAGATTTCCATCTCTACTGAATTTCTTCTCCTCAGAGTTAGCCCCTCAAACTCAAGTCTTCAAATGACAACAGTCGATTTTATCAATCTTGCATTACTTTCTAGTGAAGTCAATGTATATAATTGCAGCATAAAATACAGTTTGAATCAAAAAGTAAGATAGAAGAGATAATTAACAAGTTAACAGTCTATCAACAATTACTCCATACAGTGTATGAACTAATTTTAAATGTCTGATTTGAATCCACTTTAAAGAAATCAGATGTTGAATAAGCAGGGCATATCTGTACAGGGCAATTCTAACAACTGATTCAATAAAGCCACTCTGTTTAGAAAAAATTGTGGTTAAATATTACATAGCATAAAAATGATCATTTTAACATTTTTAGGTGTTCTGTGAGTTAAGTTCATTTACAATGTGTGCAGTCATCACCACTATCCATCTCCAGAATTTTTTCATCCTCCCAAATGGAAACTCTGTACCCATGAAACACTAATTCTCCCTTTCCCCCTCCTCTCAGCCCCTAGCAACCACCATTCTACTTTCTAACTTCATGATTTTGACTACTCTAGGTACTTTGTATAAGTGCATATGGTATTTATCCTTTTGTGTCTGGCTTCACTTAGCATAATGTCTTCAAGGTTCATCCATGTTGTAGCATGTGTCAGAATTACTTTCCTTATAAGGCTGAATAATATTCCATTGCATATATACATATATATATACACACACCCTATTTTGCTTATGCATTCATTTGTCTGTGTACATTTGGGTTGTTTCCATTTTTTTGGCTATAAAGCCACACCTTAAAAAATTTTATAAAGTTAGATTTACATGCAATAAAATGTACTTGTTTTAAGCTTACTGTTTGATATATGTATATACCTACATAGTCACCATTATCATCAAGTCATAGAGTTTTTCCATTACTCCAGAAGTTTTCCTTTTGTCCTTTTGCAGTTAATTCTCCTACCCCAAACCATCCCATGACCCGGGCACCAACCATCTGCTTTCTGCCACAGTGGATTAATTTTGAGAATTTTTTAGACCTGAACGATCTTGGTTGGTAATGAGACAAAGAATTCAGAATAAAGGGTTCAGTAAATATGGGCAAGATAGGCTCCGGGAGACAAAGATGCTGAAATACATACAGGGACCCCAGTGACAGAGGTACTGAACTCAGGTTACTTGTGCACAAAAATGTCAGCTTGGTTGATTAAGGTTAGGACCAACTTTCCTGTGGGAAAGTTAGAGATGAATGTTGATGTGGAAAAACCGAGATCACAATCTTCTGAAGAGAAAAAATAATAGAGAATATATTACATTCCCATTGTTATAGTTCTTTTGTTCATATTTTGTCTTACTCAT
The DNA here is from genome assembly GCF_000442215.2 of Lipotes vexillifer. Taxonomy (NCBI): domain Eukaryota; kingdom Metazoa; phylum Chordata; class Mammalia; order Artiodactyla; family Lipotidae; genus Lipotes; species Lipotes vexillifer. Next base: position 496,292 of record NW_006796238.1, read on the forward strand.
AGTCCTAAAGGAGGCAAGAATATTCTTCTACAAATTTTAAGAGCCACGTGTAGCCTCTTCCTCTTGTTTGTGGGAGGAAGAGTTTCCACTCCTCGTTCTTTGTTCTATGATAAGATGAATAGTGAGGGCATACGGTACTGACAATCATAGAAAAGAGGGAACAGAGAGGGCGTCACCATCCCAAGATGCCTCCGTGCACAGAATACTGCAAGTCCTCAAAAAAAAAAATTGGATAAAATTTGGCATATTCAACTCGGCATGATCTTAATTTCAGATGAGAAAATTAAGAATATTCCAAAGCAGAGAATTTAGGCAGTTTAGAATGTGTACTGGGTGCTTTCCATAACAGGATCCTTGAAGGTTAAATTGTTAGAGCTGTCATAATGTTAGATAAATAACCGCTGCTAATAGTTGTTTCCATTAATTTTTCGAGACCAGCGTTTGACTACCCAGAACACAACCAGGTATATACTTGGCACTGTCTTTCCTACTCAGTTATTTTGATACCTTGTAAGGCTGTGGCCATGGCCAGTCACCTTGGTTCCTTCTCTTGGTGGTGTAGCTCTGTTTCCACAGACCCTTGATCACGTTCTGCCTGATCAAGACTCCGAACTGATCATTAAAACTAAAGATTCATCACTAACAAACTTAGATAATTAGAATTAAATACTCTTTAATAATAAAGCCTACATTGTGATATTTTGATTACTCAAAAGTTTCTTGATTTTTTTTTTTCAATAGAGACAAAATGGAAAGAGCCCACCCTTTCCTTTTTTTGGAAAACCAGCAACCTTTCCTTAAATTCTCGGTTCAACATGTGGATTTCTCAATTCTTCTTACTTTGGTTTTGTCAGCTCTGTTTTTATTTACTTATTTTTAACCTTGTTATTGAATAAACAGCCATTAGCTTAGCTTTTCTCAAGAAATTTTCATGTATATACATTCTCATTGTCTTACTCTTTTTTTTTTTTTTTGCTGTGGCCTCTCCCGTTGCGGAGCACAGGCTCCGGACACGCAGGCCCAGCAGCCATGGCTCACGGGCCCAGCCGCTCTGCGGCATGTGGGATCCTCCCAGACCGGGGCACGAACCCGCGTTCCCTGCATCGGCAGGCAGACTCTCAACCACTGTGCCACCAGGGGAAGCCCTCATTGTCTTACTCTTGCTTTATAATACCTTCAGCGTTTGCCTGTGTGATACTTTAAGAGCCAGATATTTTCTGGTCCTGTGTTCAATGGTTTGTTTCTTTCTTTTGCAGTTCTTATATTTTCTGATTAATTAAATGTTTAGGTGGTCTATATGTTGAATAACTTACTTTTCTATTTTTTGTTACTTAAATTTTCACTGTGATATAGTATATATGTGCAAAATTTAAATAACGTTGTCAAACAAGAGAAGTAACTTTTTCCATCTTGAATGATTAATCTGAGCATAATACCCAAGTGCCACGAAGCTCTCTTTAGAACTTACTCTATATTATCTAATTTTGAATCAGGTGCTGAAAATTCACTCTATAGGCTAAGTTTTCTTAATACACGGAGTGAGCAAGCATGTTTACACGTGTTCATATTTATCTGCTCTCTAGGAAATAAAAGCCTGAAATAAATAGATTTAGGTGGACAAATTAGTAGAATTAGGTCATGTGAGATACAGTGAAGTGAGGGGACCTCTTCTTTTTTTTTTTGCGGTATGCGGGCCTCTCACCGCTGTGGCCTCTCCCGTTGCGGAGCACAGGCTCTGGACGCGCAGGCTCAGCGGCCATGGCTCACGGGCCCAGCCGCTCCACGGCATGTGGGATCTTCCCGGACCGGGGCACGAACCCGTATTCTCTGTATCGGCAGGCGGACTCTCAACCACTGTGCCACCAGGGAAACCCGAGGGGACCTCTTCTTAATCAGAAGCCTTTGGGTGTTGATGGAGTGCACTAAACAGGTGAGACTGGCAGGAAGTGTATGGTTTGGCCAGATCTGTGGCAATGTTAGGAAGCTAGAATTTAGCTGATGGGAAGAAGAGTTGCTGGAAAGTGGGCTAAGGTTGCTGTCAGGAAATTATTAAGTGAGGAGGTTTAGGGAGTAGTGAAACTGTAGGTAATCATTAGTTAAATCCATTTCACCTGTAACTTGCCTTCACCAATCAAGGTCATTTTAATTGTTAAAAAGACTTGCAGGCCCTGTAAGCTGCATGTAGCCTAAACAGTAAGATGTTTGCCCAAGTCGTTTTCCAGGAATTGGTGTCAGGTGTGTCTAGTTCCAGACGAGCTGGTTAAGATTGGGTAGGACCACCCACCCTCCAACTAGGCATGCCTGCTGGGTGACCTTTTGATGTTAGAGGGCTAAAAACTCCACCCTCAGATTGTGCTAAGTGCCTCCACTTCTGAACCTGCAGAGGCCTGTAGCTTAGTTACACCTGCGCGGATTAACCACACCTTTTTTCAATCAGTCTCCTCAGGCCCCCCACGCCTCAGACTGCCCTACTCCTTTAGTCTTTATCTCATAAATACCCCAAGCCCCGTGTCTTCCTGACGCGGGTTTGAGGCTGGCTCTGTCTCTACTTTGACTGCCTTGTGAATAAACCCTCTGTTTCCTGGCATTTCAGTGCTTTTGCTTGCTGCCGGTCAGGCAAGATGAACCTGGTTCTGTAACAAATGTAACTGGGAGCTGGATTTTCTAAAAAAAAAAAAAAAAAAAAAAGCAGTTTGAGTGGAGGACCAAAAGGACTAAAGGCAAGAGCAGGCATAAGGAATTGAGGCCACAACCGGGTGGAATACAGACTCCTGCTGGATGTCCTTGAAGCTGTGGAGCTCTGTGCGGCCCTCAGGTACTCCATGGGGAGAGAGGTGTGTGGAAGGCTTTGAAGTACTTTATAATTTAACCTGGCTATGAATGTTTTACCATTTAAACTTTTCTGTTGTTCCTTTTTCATGTTCACAGTCATTATTTAAAATCTACAGAAGCACCAATTAATACTTTATTCCATATACTATAGTTTCTCTCTAGTCTCATTGCTCTTTCCCCATAAAGTAGCAGTTTTCTCCTAGGCACGTTTTTGGGGAGCACTTTTTTTTTTTTTTTTTTTTTTTTTTTTTTTAGGTTTTTAAACTGAATATATATTTTATCAAGTTATGGCCTTGTATTTTAAATCTTTGCTTGCCATCACTACGTTTAGTCATAAAAGTGTACATACTTATGAATTAATGTCAGCTATAACAATATTCCTTGGACTTTTAAATGTGACCACTGCGCCACCAGGGAAGCCCTGGGGGAGCACTTTTATAGATTGTGTTGAGTGCCAAGATTACTATAGGTGTGCTAATATAAATAAGAAAAGTGATTCAAATCTTGTTTTTGCAATGGGGTATTCAAAGTGTCTGGGGTGATACCAGGTAATTTGCATTTAATTAAAAGTAAAAAGCCTCCTATGTGGAAAATTTGACTAAAATAAAATTCTGAGACCACTAAAGCTAACCCAATAGCAATTTATTTGCAGGCATATGAAAAATTTGGCAGTTGTTACATTTGGGTGGGAAGAGTAAGTAATTTCGATTTCCACTAACAAACATACACATGCCACACAGGTAAATGGAAATACAGGTCAAGAAAAAAAATTATTTTTTGCCTTAGCTATGTACATAATTAGAAGAGTCTGAGTCAATTCCATAGTTTCTCATGACTCTAGCCCAATAGCTAGAGAAAAATAGATCTTTGATACATTTAGAGTATCACTTTTGAGTAATTTTCAAATAGGTGAATGTCAGCTGAGCTAATGTTTTCTCATCAGCCCCAAAGCTATTAACCATTGAGTAATTAGTTCTAGCTCTTGGCTTGGTAGCGCTCAACATCTCCTCCCTTCATGGTTTCAAAGGAAATGGGAAGGTAATGATATTGCCTTTAAAGTAATTATCAACAGTTCTTTAGGCTTGATTTATAGAAGTATCTTGTTAAATATGGGACAAATCATTGAAATATGAGACAAAATTCATCAGAATGGTAAATAGGAAATTTTGGTATTAACATGTATTCTTTTTTTTAAAAAAATTATTAATTAATTAATTTTTGGCTGTGTTGGGTCTTCATTTCTGTGTGAGGGCTTTCTCTAGTTGCGGCAAGCCGGGGCCACTCTTCCTCGCGGTGGGCGGGCCTCTCTTGATGCAGAGCACAAGCTCCAGACGCGCAGGCTCAGTAGTTGTGGCTCACGGGCCTAGTTGCTCCGCAGCATGTGGGATCTTCCCAGACCAGGGCTCGAACCCATGTCCCCTGCATTAGCAGTCAGATTCTCAACCACTGTGGCACCAGGGAAGCCCCTAACCGTGTATTCTTGAGGATAGGTTTCCACATTGTCAAGACATGGACAGAGCATACTGGGAAAATCTTATTTTCTATTATTAACTTCGTTATTTATTTTTCAGAATAGGAATTCATCTTTTATGACCCAGCTGTGTTCTGATTCCTAAAGGAAGTATTTGATTACTGCAGTCCAAATATACTGCTTCTGTCAGCTCCTAGGTATTTGTTGCCTCTACATATTCACACTCCCTTAGAATTATATCTTTTCCCCTAATTTCTTTTTGATGGTAAAATACACATAACATAAAATTACCATCTTAACCATATTTAAGTGTACAGTTTAGTGGTATTAAGTACATTTATATTCTTGAGTAACCATCTCCAATGCTCTTCATCTTGCAAAACAAATTCAATACAAGTTAAACAGTAACTCTCTACTCCCAGTTATACTTTTTGGTATAAACGCTTTCCAGTTTTATCACTCTAACTGCATTGTAAGCCCGTTGTAGGGAGCAGTCATGTATTAGTTATAAAACATACACATTTGGTACTTACTGTCAGGCACTGTTCCAAGTGCTTTGCAAATATTAACTCGCATAATTGTTCATCTTTGTATGTTGCAGAGGGTCTAGCACGTGCTTTACACGTGGGAGACATAAAATATTTGTGGAATGAATTTTGGTACCATTTAAGCATTTCCAAGTGACAGTGGCTTTTATTTTGGTTGAAAAGTTACCAAAGGAGCCAGGTTACTTAGGGGAAATGATTCGGGGAGTAATCTGACACTGGGTACAAGTTTAAAGAAGTCCTTTATTTTAGCCACATTTAGGCCAGGTTCTAACTAAGGAAATCTTAGAGTAAAGCTATTCCTGAATGATAGACTATAGGAAGTGACTCAACGCAGTTAAAGTTTTCCTTTCTACCGGGACCAGCTCTCAACTCAAAGAAGACTCAGGAGAAGGGAAGACCCCGGGGCTGCGAGGACCGGGACAGGTCCAAGCCTCCGCCGGAGGTAGGGGGGTGGGGCCTCGGGCGTGGCAGTGCTTCGGGGGCGGGGCCAGACTGCGGGGCTGGGGTGGGGCGGGGCGCGCGACTGCACCAGGCGGCGATGGCGGCGGACGGGGACTGGCAGGATTTCTATGAGTTCCAGGAGCCGGCCCTGAGCCTCCAGGACCAGGAGAACTGTAACGCGAGCCCCGAGGCTGAAGCAGGGCCGGGCGGGGGAGGCGACGGTTTCCCAGCGCTGGCCTGCAGCTTGGAGGAAAAGCTGAGCCTGTGTTTCCGTCCCTCCGGTCCGGGTGCCGAGCCCCCCAGGGCGGCCGTGCGGCCCATCACCGAGTGCAGCCTCCTGCAGGGGGACGAGTGAGTGCGGGTCGCGGGCGGGAGCCTCCTCTGCCCCTCGTCCAGCCCCTCGCCCTGCTCGCCGGCCCTCATTCAGCAGCCTCGGCGGGACTCTGGCCGCAGGCTCCTCCCCGCACCCTCCTTCCGCCTCCATCAACTCCGGGGTCCCGCCCCTCCGTGTTCTCCTATCTCCTTCCTTGGGGCTTTAGGCCTTTGCGCCCCTGGCGATTTAAATCCCCTGCTCCCCTGGCCCCCAACGAGCCCTTAAACGTCCTACTCCTTCCTAGAAACCAATCCCTGTTTGGTTTGGAGCAGAGTCTTGTATAGAGCCCCGTAGTTAGAGATAGTATCTCCTCGGGCACGTGTGTAGACATTCATTCATTCAACCAGCATTTTTTAAGCGCCTGCTACGTGCCAGAGGCTGCTTCTCACTGGGAATACCAAGATGACTGGACATTACCCTTCTCAAGCAGAGGGCAATCTAGGGTGGGAGCTAGATTTGTAAACAGACATTTGTATGGGTGTGACAAACGCTCTAATGGATATATGTACAAAATATAGAGGGAGAGGGAGAGAGGGGGAGAGAGGGAGAGTCAGGAAGGACTTCATAGGGAAAGGAGTGTGAAAACGACCCTGGTGGGTGAGGGGGAGTTTGGCTGGCAGGGGGGGAAAG
>NW_006796238.1:502601-534702 GCF_000442215.2 Lipotes vexillifer
GGGAGAGAGCGAGAGTCAGGAAGGACTTCATCGGGAAAGAAGTGTGAAAACGACCCTGATGGGGGTGAGTGGGTTTGCCTGGCAGGTGAGAAAAGGTCTAGCATTCTAGCTCAGGGATACAGCACATGCAAAGGTACCGACATTGCAGCAGCGTTTTTGCCACAGGAATTTATTGGCTCCATCTGAGAGCCCAGGTTGAGTGTGAGTTCCCACAGAGGCAAAAGCTCTGGTTATTAATAGCAAGGATCTCCTAGTCTGGTAGGGAGACCAATGCATAAACAGGTAATTATTACAGAATCATTTAAGTGCAATGATAGGAAATTCGCAGGGCTTTATGAGAGCTAGGGGAATGGAGGGACAGAGGTTATTTAACTGCCCAGAAACCCAGTTATAATTTGGTTAGATAAGGGTTGTAATTATGTACCATAGTTTTACTCCAAAAGATACAGAAAGGAATGATGAGAGTGAGGGAATTTGACAATATTGTAATGTAGGGGGAGAGGAGCCCTGGAGAGGCTGAGGGTGAAATTATGGAGTAAACACAGGTTGTGGGTAGAGGTGGGTTTTCAGAGCATTGAAGGGATGGAGAGGTTAGGGAAGAATTCTTGAGAGAAGGATTCATCGGCATAGAAAGGGGCTTGTCAGTTTCCTCTGTGAATCAGAAGATTTATCAGGAAGAGGGGGTTGGGAATGGGGGCCTGTAAACATAGCAGTTCTTCAGGCCCAGCTGTGCTTGGAGACCATATCTTTTCATTGCTGCCTCTGTACAGTGTTCTGCCCAGGCATAGAAGGAAAAGTTTTTGGTTGGATATTATACACACAGATATGCATGCAGTCAGTGGCAAAAGATGGCATTTTTTTTTTTTTGCTGTACGCGGGCCTCTCACTGTTGTGGCCTCTCCCGTTGCGGAGCACAGGCTCCAGACGCGCAGGCTCAGCGGCCATGGCTCACGGGCCCAGCCGCTCCGCGGCGTGTGGGATCTTCCCGGACCGGGGCACGAACCCACATCCCCTGCATCGGCAGGCGGACTCTCAACCACTGCGCCACCAGGGAAGCCCCAAAAGATGGCATTTTAAACAGTCTATTCCTAAAGAGAAGGTAGTGTTATAAATAGATTTATATACTCGGAATCACTAGACTCAGGACATTCTCTGGATTTTAAAATTATATTTATTATATATTTGGGTTTATCAAGAATAACTTCTCAAAACAGTGGTTTGTACACAGATAAGATTCCTTATTTTTGCATCACCTGTACTGTCTGAAAAGTAGTGTATTTTAGCCTTTGCTTAAATCTTCAGTTGATATAAAACTTAAAAGTTTTATTACTCTTGATAATGGTTTAGTAGATAGTAGATGTTATGTTGGTGGTACAGCATGTCCCTTGATTTTGGAATGCATAAGAAATCTCTGTCTCTCTTTTCTGAGCTGGGGTTGCTCACCACTCTCATTGTCCCTATTCTATTGCATAAATCTGCTCTCCATTGCTTGATAGAGTTCATTCCTGTTTCTTTGACTAGAGACAGCTGAGAATTCTTTCACCCAGATAGTGCCTTGCCTTAGGGCACTTTATTTCGCTTCTGAGTCCTGGTTTTAGTTTTGGTTAAATACAGATTGTGCTTATCTGCTAAAGTTTTACTTTAGAAGGGTCTAGTGTGGGATTCAATGTCAGCAGCACTTTGACCTTTGGAAAAGAGCTGCCCTGCTAGTTGTTTATGACTGCCTGTAATACTTTATGATAAGGACGAAGGCAGTTCATGTCTTGACTGGAGAATTCTACAGATCTTTCAGTTAACTCGGCCCTATGTCCTTCCGACCACAAATGTTCTGGCCCTGGTGAAGATAGAGGACTGTGAATTGTGCTTCATTTTCTTGGTAGATCAAATTCACCCACAGTCAGTTCTACATGAAATCTTCCACTCCACTTGTCCTTTTATTATAGCCTCATTTAAGAAGGAGCAAACAAGCAGACAAAACCTCAAAAACTCTGGACTGTCTTCACCTACTGGAATATGCTAGTAGTTCCTACCCAGGGTTAGATACATGGTCAGTTATTCAGTATTTGCAAATCTTTTACCCAGGAAGATGTGGGCCAGAAACCCAGCAAGTTTAGCATCCAGAAGTGTTGTTTCCAATTTGAGCACACTGGCACTAGAGGAGATGATTCCTGCAGAGAGGAGGATAGGAATGAACCATACATATGGGAGATTTTCTGGGTAAATGAGCCAGTTTTCTAGAGCTTTTTGGGTTCACATTTTCATTGAGGCTAATGTGCATTCCAAAGCCAAACATCATTTTGGGATTTTTGGCAGTTGTGGTCACATTGCTTCTTCTCTTTAGCACCAAATCCCAATTCATTAAATCAGTATGTTGTTTCTCTATTTTAAAGCTTGCATTCTTATTTTTATGTCCCTGGTGGTCTTGTTTTTGTATCCTAGTATCTCACATGGTTGGAAAAAAGATCCACCCAATTTTTTAGTGGCTTATTCACAATTGGATACCTGTTATAAATGTTAGGGTGCTTTTTTTGTTGTTGTTTTTTTCTTTATGACTTCTATGTGTGTATCTCTGGCCATTAAGTAGCTTATATGTGTAGTGTTTAACTTACCCTAATTAAATTTCATCTCATTTGTATTTCTGAACTCATGTTTTTCATATAATGTCATTAAAAAAAAATGCTGGTTAATACTTTGGGGCTGAAATGAATTTTGGTCATGAAATTGGAGTTTGCAGTCCTTTTTCCGTTGTGGCTTGGGACTTTTCTCAATACAACTCATTTGAATTAATGCTTAGAGTAATAGAGCTGGAAGGAATGTCTGCTATTCTTGTCCAAGCTTCTCGTTTTAAAAAGCCCAGCTAATACCTACAGAGGTTAAGGGACACAGTCAGACTCATTGAGGATGAATGTAGACAAGTCTGTTTTCTGAATTTAGTCAAGTACCCTTTTCATTTTACCCTGTTGCCTCCCCAAAATGCTGTTTGATAATAAGGAAGGGTAACTGCACTGGGTATAATCTGCATTTTATTGTGAACTCCTTTTCTTTCCCTTTTCATCTTATCTTAGTCTTAGCCTATTATAAATTAGATATTAAACCCTAGTCTCACATTGAGACTGAATTCTTTCTCCAGAAAATTCTTTCTCTTTGGTTAGAGAGAGATTATTCATTCTATGAAATAGTCTATATGTTTGGAAGTTACAAAAGAAAAATAAGTATAAAGCACAGTGTATTTACTACCTCTTGGCTTGAGAAACATTATTTAACCTTCCTGTGCTTTAGTTTCTGTCTGTCAAATGGGGATAATAACTGTTCTTCATAATACTGTTTTTGAGGATTAAATGAGTTAATGGATTAAATGAGTTAATGTATGTAAATTGCTTAGAATATATGTAAGTTGCTTACTTAGAGCCTGGCACACTATACAGTGGAAATGTCAGCTCTCTACTTTGTGAGAGTTTTCTGGAAATGTCAGCTCTCGATTTTGTAAGAGTTTTCTGGAAATGTCAGCTCTCAACTTTGTGAGAGTTTTCTATGTCCTGTCACCTTCCCTCAGGACTTCTCGTCAGGCCCAATGATAGGAATTTTCTTTTGTCTTATTCTGGAGCCTCTACTTTTTTTTTTTTTTGCGGTACGCGGTCCTCTCACTGTTGTGGCCTCTCCCGCTGCGGAGCACAGGCTCCGGACGCGCAGGCTCAGCGGCCATGGCTCACAGGCCCAGCTGCTCCGCGGCATGTGGGATCTTCCCGGACCAGAGCACAAACCCGTGTCCCCTTCATCGGCAGGCGGACTCTCAACCACTGTGCCACCAAGGAAGCCCTGGAGCCTCTACTTTGTTGATGCTTTTCTGAGAAACAATAGCCTCCTGTTTCTTTGCTCTGATACTTTTTGTTCTCTCTTTCACTGTAGTACTAGGTATCTGTTTAATAATGACATACAGAATGTTAACTTTCATTGATTGTAGTTTTCTTCTTTTTAAGGATTTGGAATGCCCTGACAGATAATTACGGAAATGTAATGCCTGTAGACTGGAAGTCATCCCATACTAGGACCTTGCATTTGCTTACTCTGAACCTCTCAGAAAAAAGGGTAAGTTAGGAATCGCACCAGTAGTTTCTGAATAACTGATTCTCATAATGGAACTAAAAAGTAGCATTTCTATTTAACCACAATTGGTTGAGTTGCTTCTTATTTCCAAGCTTATGGCAATTGGAGTGGCCCTCTTTTGCCATCTCGGTTCTGCTACTGTCAGCTTGCTAGCACTTCCCTCCAATTCTTCCCCAGCACACACTCAACTTTTTTATGTTTAGGTAAATTTTCATCACCTGTGTATGAACAGCAACGATCAGCATTTTTTTCCAGCTTAAATAACAATTTTGATGTGCTGAGAACAGTCAGTAAGAACCCTAGCCTTTGATTTAATATACAGAGGGTACTGGAATATCTACATAGAGTTAACTTTCTGATGAATTTAATGACTTGCTAGATGTGACATATCGTCTGAAGATTGTGTTTTTCTGTGAACATTGGGGAACCTTTAAAAGATTTCAGTTCTTGGCTTTTTAATGTGTTCTTGGCTAACTGTTGGAGGCTGCTATATATGTCTTGGAACTGAAAGTGAAGACACCTTGAGTAAGAAGTGTGAGCACAGGTGATAGGACAACAAGGCGGACAGAAAAACGAAGAGAATTGCTTTAAGTGGAAAATCACAGTGTGGTTTAAAACTGATGAGAAACGAGGCCAAATGGAAGTTTCCGGGCCTGACTCTTTAAATTCTTCATCAAATAGCGGTGTAAGCTCATGCCAGGTCTTTTAGCATGCTCTGTATTTCATTAAGTGTATTTGTGCAATTACTGGGAGTATAATGCAGTAGGGCTGTGAGTATTTTAAATCATTTTCTGAAATGATTTTCTTAAAAATGTGATTCAGAAAAGCTTGCTCCCTACTATTTTCTCGTAAAATATATAATTCTGACTATATTTCTTGGTATTCTAGTAGATATAGGATTTATTATTTGTTCCAATTATTAATCCCCTTAAGCTGTTTTGCAGGCTGACCTGACATACATTTAGGGAAAGGAATAAAACAAAATATTTTATGATCTGTCTTCTGTTTATTTGCATCTTAGCTATCATTCTGGGCTTAGTTCAAGTTTCCCGTCCTCTCTGAAGCTTCCTATTACTGTTTTAGACTTTGCTGATCTCATGGAATTATATAATTTTAGAGTTGGAAGGGACTTTAAAGGACACTTAATCCAGTCTCTCATTTGGGGGGAATTCCCATCTACAGCGTCTCTGACAGATGGTCATTTTGCCACGGCCTCAATCCTGGCACGGAAGGAAAATGCGCTCCTCTCTGTGGGAATCAGTTACGCTTGTTGGGGTGTGAAAATCGTAAAGGACTTATCTGTCCCACAGAATTTAGCCCCCTAGTCTCCTGCGAGCTTGTCCTCACAGTGCTTTGTCCGTGTCTCAAATCATTATTGTGTTCTCTTATTATATGTCTGGGTCTGTCATTAGATTGTAACCTCCTGGTAGGTATCTTTGTATTTGTCTTTCAGTAACCACCACTGTGCCTGGCACATACTGATTACTAAGACAAGTGTTTGTTGAGTGAACAAATGAATAACCTCATCAGTGAAGCTGTATAAGTTCAGACACCATGGTGGAAAGTGTTTTAAAAATGTTTTCTATATTATTTAACATAGTGTTGAATCCACAATAGCCAGTCAATGAGTACTTTTTTGTTTGACATATTAAAAAATAGTAGAGAAGAGATCTTTTCATAGTTTCAAAGGGAAGCACATTAGTAGCATGAATGGAACACTCTAATCCAGTTTCAATGAATATTGTTATTTGGTTACCTCTGAGGGCGTCACTCCCTTTATCTGCCTTTTGACTGTTTTCAATGCTGGAGCAATGGCATAGCCAAAGGTAGTGATTAGTAATGATGTGGAGTTTAGTACTAGTACTGGTTGTGAAACCCTTACCTGGAAAACTCAGCAAGTTAAAATGGACATGTGATCATCTAACATCTGTCTGTCTTGACATGACTACCCAGGTGATGAATACAACTGAGATGAGAAGTCTAGTCCTCAGGAATGAATAGCACACATTAAGTTCCTGAAGAACAAGGTACGATGTAAGAAGCAGCCATGTTATTAGGTAGCATATAATTAATGTTTTTTGTGTTTTTTGTTTTTTGTTGCGTTATGCGGGCCTCTCACTGTTGTGGCCTCTCCCGCTGTGGAGCACAAGCTCCAGACGCGCAGGCTCAGCGGCCATAGCTCACGGGCCCAGCCACTCCACGGCATGTGGGATCTTCCCGGACCGGGGCACAAACGTGTGTCCCCTGCATCGGCAGGTGGACTCTCAACCACTGTGCCACCAGGGAAGCCCCAGAAGCATTCTTTAGATTATTCCATTTGTATAACAGTGTCTATATGACATTTTTTTTTAATTTATTGTTTATTTATTTTTGGCAGTGTTGGGTTTTTGTTGCTGCGCGCAGGCTTTCTCTAGTTGAGGCGAGTGGGGGCTACTCTTTGTTGTGATGCGCAGGCTTCTCATTGCGGTGGCTTCTCTTATTGCGGAGCACGGGCTCTAGGAGCACGGGCTTCAGTGGTTGTAGCGCATGGGCTCAGTAGTTGTGGCTCGCAGGCTCTAGAGCGCGGGCTCAGTAGTTGTGGCGCATGGGCTTAGTTGCTCTGCGGCATGTGGGACCTTCCCGGACCAGGGCTCGAACCCTTGTCCCCTGCATTGGCAGGCGGATTCTTAACCATTGCGCCACCAGGGAAGTCCCCTATATGAAATTTTTGACAAAAGGGGAAGAGGTTTCTTTTTGGTTAGGATGAGAAAAACAGGAAACCATAGTTCCCTAGATTTGTTTTTAATTTTTTTTCATTGATGTTTAAGATGGCCCACTTCTAAATTTGATGGGTCTTTTCTAGAGTAAGGCAACTGGTACATTCCAGGTTCTTACATGGGCACATTTTTTCCATTTGAGGCAGCTTCAGTTTTATAGAGGGAAACAGAACGATGGCTCTGTATCTAAACCTGGCATAGGAGGGAGTGATGGGAATGCTTGGCAAAGAGGCACATTGATGCCGAATGGGAGCGTGAATGATGATACCCATGACAGCCAAGGTTAGTTTTCAAAGCCCGAAAGGGATTTCAGCCCTTAGCATATGCCATCTCTGTGGGGAATGGGCTTGGCTCCCTCTCTGGAAAGATGGTCTGGGATCATTATTTCTGTTGTCATGGAAATTTATTCTAATGGCTTATTGGTATCACTCATGTGTTTTGGCAATAGCTGTAAACCTGTTCTAAATCCAGTGCCATTCTTGATCATGCTTATGTGATAGAATGCTTCTAAATCATTTTGCCTTAGGAACATCTCCTGTGTCGTGTTTTTCCTTCTATCATGAGGATTTCTTCAGGGACAGGGACTTTTTTTTAATGCACCTTTTTATCTTCAAGAGTAGAAACAGAAGATAATAAGGGCTTCCTTAGGAGTAATTTTAAAATTAAAACTTTCACTTGTCTATAAGGGGGAAAAATAAGACAAAACTATGGTCCTCAAGTCACAACATAGGGTTGTGATTTTGGGGGAGGGTGTTGAAGTTTTAGGATCAGTGAATGTAATTGTTAGGTACTCTACGTCATCGTACACCCTCGTGTGGCACTTTTCATCTCCATTTCTACTATCTTGAAATCAAACATCCTCTGTCATCAAGAGCCACATCTCTTGACCTTTCTCCTTTCTTATTAACAGGATAACTGTCTAGTTTAAAAAAGTGAACTAAAGCTATAGGACTTAACATGAAAAAGCAGCCTCTGCCCTACTTACCTCATAATCCTTGATTTCCATTTACCAGAGGCAACCGCTTTCAACTAGTTCAGCTGTTTCGTCCAGCAGATAACATTCTCCTATCATTTTACTTGATTTTATTCAACTTTAGACTTTATTCATTTACTTTCTACCCAGAGGATGAGGGTTTAGCACTCTCAAAATCTTCCCTCTAGCCCTCCAACCACAACCCTCACAAAAACTTTTGCTTCCCTCATCTTCCCAATATAATTATGTCAAAATTTTTGGTTATATTAACCTTCATAATTCATATTGACCTTTCTTTAAAAAATTAATTAATTAATTTTTGGCTGCGTTGGGTCTTTGTTGCTGCACGCGGGCTTTCTCTAGTTGAGGCGAGTGGGGGCTACTCTTCGTTGCGGTGTGCGGGCTTCTCGTTGCGGTGGCTTCTCTTTATTGTGGAGCATGGGCTCTAGGCACACGGGCTTCAGCGGTTGTGGCACGAGGGCTCAGTAGTTGTGGCTCACGGGCTTAGTTGCTCCGCAGCATGTGGGTGGGATCTTCCTGGACCAGGGCTTGAACCCGTGTCGCCTGCATTGGCAGGTGGATTCTTAACCACTGAACCACCAGGGAAGCCCTATATTGACTATATAAATGTTCACATTTAACTACATTTTATGATTGTGTGTCCTCTTTTTTGTTGTTGTTTTTCTTAAGGTAGTAATAATTGCCTTTTTGTGGTTGATTTAGGTTATCATTAGCTCACTAATTCAACCTCAAGAGAGCCATAAAAGTCATTTTAGTAAGTGAAACACACTAGGTAATCTGTCAGGCTTTCTGTCTCTTTTTCTTTCATGCTTTTCTTGATTCCTTCTGCAGTAACAATTCTAATCTGAACTGGCTACTCTCTAGTTTAGCTCCACAGTCATCATTCTGGGATCTTTACTTCACTGTCATTATAAGAATTCCCTTCACCTCTTTCTTGTGTTAGATCCTATGTCTGCCTCCTTTTTTGGTTTTCCTCCTGGCTTTAATGGAACATACTCTGTGTGGTTTTCTGAGAAAGGGTACCTGAGAGGTAAATTCTTTGAGAAATTGAATGTCTGAAAATCTTTATTCTAACCCCCTACCGAATTGTTAGTTTAGCTGGATATAGGATTCTAGGGTGGAATTTATTGAAACATGGAAATTGCATTGATTTTTTAAGTCTCTGTTGTTGCTGTTGAGAATTCAAATGACGTGTTGATTTCTGATCCTTTTAATGTGATGGTTTTTTCTCTCTGGAAGCTTTTAGGGTTTTCTTTTTCCCCCCACACAGCTTTTTGAAATTTCATATGTTGAAGGCCATGTCCAGGCCTTTCCTAGCCTGATGGTGCGGTGAGAAATCAAATGTGGAGGTGTGTCATCACCGTGGTGCAGCATGGCATTGCAGTATGTGGTAGCAGATAGAGCTGGAGTGCTGATGTGGCTCCTCCCTGAGCCTAATGTTATTAAAGGCAGCACGTCAGTGTTTTTCTTTCACTTCTCACCTGCAGGTTTTTTATTCTGTGGGGTGTATTCACCATTAAACTTCAGACCTGTGAGGAGCTAGGGAGGCAGTAGGGACCTACATCCATCCAACTGTATCTTCAATTTTTATCTATATCCTCTGTACTGGTAAATAATTTTCCCAGGTAAAATATATATATTTTAAATTATGTACTATCTGCTAGAACTACACGGTTGCTTCTTATGTAGTTCCTAGTTGCCCATTTGTTCTTTGGGAACTCAGTGTGCCACTCCTTCTGATGAATAGAGTTCTAATTTGTTCTTTTCATCGTCTGAATGGTCATGTCATGATGGATAGATGATCACTTGTCCATTTTAATCTGCTGGGTTTTCCAGGTCAGGCCTTTATAGTTAGTAAAGGTGAGGTCATTATTATAGGGGCTGTTGATATTCATGTGGGCAGGTTAAGAGACACCATACGAGGTAGACATGGTGCAATACCCTGATGGTGGCAACAGCAAGCAGCCCTTTAGCACCCTTAGGCATGAAGAGAGGTAAGGAGAGGGAGAAGTTACCAGAACCTGGGGAGACTGACTAGCTATGGGGGAGAGGTCAGCTTGACAGGAGCTGCAGCCTTTGGAATCTGGTAGGGAGGGAGACAGCAGAATAAATGCCCAGCCCTTCCCCTCCTGCCTTCCAGTCTCCGCTAGTGTCTACCAGAATGTTAACCCACCTGGAAGCCAGAAGTCAAGGGCATCCTTTGATGTAGTCCATAAAGGTCAGCCTCTGGGGGCACGACTGAGGAGAAAAACGGTAGTAAGGCAAAGAGAAAATCTCCAGCATAGTTTGGTTTAAAGATATTTTTGGAACCTAGAAATACTCTTTTTTGGACGAAGAGATAGATATTCAACTGGAAGGGCTCAGTATGATCCTCGTGGACAGTTCCCATCTGCCAGGAAGTTGATTACTTATCTTTTACTCTGTTAAAGTTAGTCACTTGCAAACTAACTTCTATGTTTTCTGTGGAATTTTTACATATACTAATCTTCCTATTAGATCATTAATTAAATAACATTTGCCCCTGTCTCCCGCCCCTCCCATTTGCTATAATTCCCTATAAATTGCTGTCGAACACCATACATTTTTGTACTTCCTAGACACTCTTCCCCTTGGAATAAATAGCTAAGTGTGTGTCCGTTTGGGCAAGAGGGGATATATGCAGCACCTTAATTTCATATTTATTCTACATTCCTCTCATTTCTGTTTGAGATGACTATGCAAAGCACCTCACACACTGCCTGGTACAGAGCAGCTGTAATAATATCTGCCTTTTGAAGCTCTCAGCAGATGCTTCCCTCTGCAGCCTCCTTTACCCAGATGCTTCGACTTAGTTGTGATCAGAATGTCCTCCTCTTAACAGTGGGTAGTTTTTGTTTTTAGACGAGTGACAGCTTGCTCTTTGATACCTCAGACGATGAGGAGCTGCGAGAACAGCTGGATATGCATTCAATCATCGTCTCCTGCGTTAACGACGAGCCCCTCTTCACGGCAGACCAGGTACAAAGGAGAATCCCATCCATCAAGGGAAGGGATCCTCGGCTGAAAAACGATTTCTTATTGTGGCCATAAGTGATGGAGTGTTGGAATTTACTTATTTCTATTGTATTTTCTGGTAATACAGGCTTAACAGTTTTCTCCTGAGGAAAGAAGAAAGTATATGTAATCTGAAGCAGTTGGATTATGTTACTTGGGAAGATTTTTCAGTATATGCAGTTTTCCAAGATAAGCATTGTTAAAACAGTACAGCGGGTTACTTTAAAACAGGGTTATTGCTTTCACTGGAATCAGAAAAAATCCTGTGAATTTTCTTCTTTCTTTACATTTAACCAGACATGGGCAAACTATATCTGTGCAGAAATTATCTAGTTTCTCTAAAACCTATGTAGAAATCATGAGCACTTATTAGAAGTCTTTATTGTGTATCCAGAAAAGAAGTAAGCATTAGTCCTGTGGAAAGCTCTAATAATGCCAACCCTGTATTCATTTAAAACCAGTTGAATCAGCTTTCTCATTTTCTGAATACTCTTCCCACTTCTGCTGTATTGTCAAGCTGTGGTGCAAGAGCTTCTTCGTGAAGTCAAGTGTTCCACGGCTACTGGGACTGTGAGTTCTACCACACTGTATTTTTAGGCTGGAAAGACAAGGCCGGTAAAGAGAGAGATTGTGGCAAGATTGGGAGGAGTATGTTAAAAATGTGTCATTTTGATGCTCCTTAGTCATATTTGTGGTTGGATTGTCTGAAGCTTGGAAAGAGCATGGTGCTTAAAAAACAAGATAGTAAGTTAGAGGGCTAAGTGTGGTACAGCCTGATATTCCAGGGAAAGTTCATTGTCTCCTCCATACTCTGCCTGAAAACCATAAACTATCTCTGCTTTTAAGACTGAGAGGACTTCCCTGGTGGTGCAGTGGTTAAGAATCCGCCTGCCAATGTAGGGGACACGGGTTCGAGCCCTGGTCTGGGAAGATCCCACATGCCGTGGAGCAACTAAGCCCGCGAGCCACAACTGCTGAGCCCATGATCCATAACTACTGAAGCCCACGTGCCTAGAGCCCGTGCTCCACAAGAGAAGCCAACGCAACGAGAAGCCTGCGCACCGCAACGAAGAGTAGCCCCCGCTCTCCACAACTAGAGAAAGCCTGCACACAGCAGCGAAGACCCAACGCAGCCATAAATAAGTAAATAAATTAAAAAAAAAAAGGACGGAGAGAAACAGATTCTGTAGCCTCTTTCAGTGTCTCATTTTCCTGTTTAAAATGCCTATTTTGGAAACTCTTCTTACTAATTAGCATAGTCCCCACTCGCTCAGGTTTATCTGTTTTTCCTTAGTACTAAGTGTTATACGTTAGGCTCGATGATTCATACTGTATTTTTTTAAATAGTTTTTTAAAACTCTTAGGTCCATTTTTTTAAAAAAATTTTATTTTTATTGAAGTATAGTTGATTTACAATATTGTGTTAGTTTCAGGTATACAGCAAAGTGATTTGTTTATATATGTATGTATATATCTGTATCTTCAGATTCTTTTCCACTATAATTTATTACAATATATTGAGTATAGTTCTCTGTGCTATACAGTAAATCCTTGTTTATCTAGTTTATATATATGGTAGTGTGCATCTGTTAATCCCATACTCCTAATTTATCCCTCCCCCTCCCCCTCCCCTTTGGTAACCACAAGTTTGTATTCTGTGTCTGTGAGTCTGTTTGTTTTGTAAATAAGTTCATTTGTACTATTTTTTAGATTCCACACATGAGTGATATCATATAATATTTGTCTTTCTCTGACTTCACTTATTGTGATAATCTCTAGGTCCATCCATGTTACTGCAAATGGCATTATTTCATTCTTTTTTATGGCTGAGTAATATTCCATAGTATATATATATACCACACCTTCTTTACCCCTTTATCTGTTGATGGACACTTAGGTTGCTTCCATGTTTTGGCTATTGTAAATAGCCAATTTTCACTGAGTTCTGTATCCTTCTCAACTTCTGGAATTTGGAACAGGACAAGAAACTGCTGTAAGATTTGAGCAACACAGCATATGACAGTGGATCATTGTTTCAAAAGCAGATATATTTCTGAAATTTTCCTGCTTTCGTGTAGCTTTTTTTATCCTCTTTAAACTTCTACATTTAAAGTAATTATTAAATATACCTTTATTTTCCATTGAATTAATATATGAAATTCTTTTCCTGCTGTTAAAGGAAAATTTTGCTACCATAGAGGTAATTTCTTGCTTTTCATATAAATTTTTTTACACTGTTGTATTTTCTAAATTTTATGTCAGTTTTATTAAATAGCTTTAGATTGAGCACTTGGTGTGGTATATGGTAAATCTTCTGTCACTTGCTTTCTTTTAACTATGACTATGATCTGGTTCTGGCGTGTCTGAAGTAGATTATATGTGTGTTTGTAGCATCATTTCTCAGACATTACAAGATCTGATAGGGCCTACTGAGTCCTGTGGACATATTAAATCATATTTTGTTTATTTTTGTGTTTAGTATATTGTAACTTTTTTTTTTGATAAACCATGTGTACTCTTACAGTCAATTTTTGTTATTGAGAGCACCGACTCCTGCACACTGTTGGTTAATGGAGAATTTAGTGTACTTCTACTGTGGTTGCTTCAGATGAGTGCCATGTTACAGGTGGGTCATTTTTCCTATATGTATTTAATTAACAGTGGTTTGTATATTTTGGAAGGTGATTGAAGAAATCGAAGAAATGATGCAGGAGTCACCAGACCCAGAAGATGATGAAACACCCACCCAGTCAGATCGGCTTTCAATGCTTTCCCAGGAAATTCAAACTCTTAAGAGGTCTAGTACAAGCAGTTATGAAGAGAGTAAGAAGCTTGACTTAAATCAGTACTCTTTGTGCTTTTATATACCTCAGCCATGTAGTGGGACCATCTCCAGAAGTCTTTGGCTCTCACAGGCTGGGTTATATACCCTTCCCCTGCCTTCCAGTGATACTCGACGCATATATTCATCATTGCTCAGGGACTGTGTCATACTCACCTTTGAATACTGTATTTGTCTGCTTGGGCTGCTGTAACAAAGTATCACAGGCTGGGCAACTTAAACCACAGAAATTTGTTTCTTATAGTTCTGGAGGCTAGAAGTCCGAGATCAAGATGTTAAGCAGGTCTCATTTCTTCTGAGGCCTCTTCCTTCTGTCCTCACATGGACTTTCCTATGTGTATCTGTGTCCTAATCTTCTCATTTTTAAGGGCATCAGTCACGTTGGATTAGGGCCCACCCTAATGGTTTCATTTTAACTTAATTATCTCTTTGAAGACCTTATCTCCAAATACAGTCATATTCTGAGGTACTGAGGGTTAGAACTTCAATGATGTCCTCTCACATAAAGGGAAGTGCTGAGAAAAAACTGAAAGGGGGTTTCAGGGAATATTCTTCCCTTCATCTTCCCAATTCTCAATAAAACTCACACATTGGGGCATATGTGTTTAAATATATATTTAGCTTAACACAACATTGTAAAGCAACTATACTCCAGGACTTCCCTGGTGGTCCAGTGGTTAAGACTCTGCCTTCCAGTGCAGGGGTTGCGAATTTGATCCCTGGTCAGGGAACTAAGATCCCGTATGCTGCGTGGTGCAACAAAAACAAAAAAAAAAAGTACAACTATACTCCAGTGAAAATTAATAAAAAATATGTATTTAGCTTAATTCTTTCAAATTGCCTTCTCTCTTCAGAAGTGTCCCAGAGCCCTGCTAAGTTGCTTGTGATTTCTTGTCAGCAGGTATTTTCTGTACCCTTCCTCTGCTTTTGTGTTTGTTCCTTTTCTTTTACAAGCTTATTAAGTCTTGACTGAACTACTATTCATGGAATGATTGATTTTTTTTTTAAACATCTTTATTGGAGTATAATTGCTTTACTGATTTTTAGACAAGTAAAAAAATTTTGTCATACTTTTCTTCTCAGCCATTTGAGAAGTAACTTTGCCCACCTACCTCTACTCAGACCTGCCCACCAGAAGTTTGAGGCCTCTGAGAAGATCATGAACAATTTAATTACTTAGAATATGATTTTTTGCTCTTTGGCATTAAACACCTTGTTGTGCTGCCTTGAAACATTTTGGTCTTAGTGTCTGCTGTGCTTTGCTTTTTGGTCATAGGAGTGAAAAGGCTGCCTGTATCTGAATTAAATGAACTGCTGGAAGAAATTGAGACGGCCATCAAGGAGTACTCTGAAGAGCTGGTGCAGCAGCTGGCCCTGCGAGATGAACTGGAGTTTGAAAAGGAAGTGAAGAACAGCTTTATTTCAGTTCTCATTGAAGTGCAGAACAAACAGAAAGAGCACAAAGAAACAGCCAAAAAGAAAAAGAAGCTCAGGAACAGCAGCTCTCAGAATGGGAAGAACGAGAGAAGTCACCTGCCTGGCACAGTAAGTGATGTTTTGCATGTAGCATTGCACACTGGAAACAGCTTCAGTGGTCATTCCAGTGCTCCAGGCCAGCAGAGGCAGGCAGGGCCTTGTGCATACAGGAGTAGGGGTGCTTCTCACCAGAGAGCTAAAGGGATTCTGTTCAAGAATGCCACTGTGCTCTGCTCCTTCAGAAAGGTGTTTTCTTGGTCAGGGTATAATGGTTATCTGGATAATTCAACGCTGAAATATTTAGGAGGGAGGTAAGTGGAAGGAAGAGGGGGAATAAAGGCGAATGTTTGAAAGAAAAGAAGCTTTAGCAGGTGACCATTTCAATACATCGGAGTGTTAATAGGGGTGCTTTATGTTTGGCTGGTGGGCAAATGAATGGTATTGCTTTCTTGTTTTTGCTTATCTCTTGTGAGTTGTATAGTGGAAAAAAAAGGGGTGCTTTTAGAGGTAGCTGAACTGTGCTGAGCCTAAAAGCATAGGTTGACTTGTAAACTATTTCCTCCTGATTTATGAGTGAAGTTGGAATGTGAGGATGTTAGAGGCAGTTACATGACATCGGCCATTTGGCCTAGTATTTGGCAGACTAGAATATTACTGACTGGTGAAAACAACTTTAGGATATTTGAATCTTTGACTCTTGGTATGAAGTTTTTTGTTTTCTGCTTTTCATTTTTCTTAAGGTGTCCTATTAACTTCACTTGATTAAATTTCATTATAAACATTAACTGTTAAGTATTTGAGATGCATTTCCTTATTGGTCTTATGGCCATTTCATTATTCTTTGATCAGTTGAGACTTTGTACCTTGTCACCTTTATCTTGTTTGTATGTGAAGAAGTGTTGGTTTTGTTTTTAGAGTAAAATAAAAGGAGAGAAACCCTTTTTTTTTTTTTTTTTTTTTTGGTAAGAACACTGGGATTTCAATTTTGTAAACCACATATTCGAGTGCTCAAAACAGAATGTTGCCCATAGAGAATTGGGGCCTGGGCTGAGAACTTGCCTCTGCCCAAATGCAATATCACACACTACTACAAAGAGCTAACAACAGGTCTGTCCAAATGCTAAGACCAGGGACTTCGAAATCTCCATCTTGAGCCTTATAGGACTTCAGGGCAGTAAAAACTTTATCTTTCAGA
Organism: Lipotes vexillifer; assembly: GCF_000442215.2. Taxonomy (NCBI): domain Eukaryota; kingdom Metazoa; phylum Chordata; class Mammalia; order Artiodactyla; family Lipotidae; genus Lipotes; species Lipotes vexillifer. Next base: position 519,002 of record NW_006796238.1, read on the forward strand.
GGTGGAGGGGCCTGAGAGGCTTTGAAACCTGCTGGTAGTATTGGTTGAAAAGCGTTTGGTCACTTCTCGTGACAACAATGAAAAAATCGGACAGCACCCACCAAACAAAAAAAAAACCCCACCAAAACATGCAAAAACCAAAATATTTGTTTGAATATACAGTCCTGGAAAGTTTGCTTTAAAATATTAGGGACAGTTTTTTGTATCTCAGATTTGAAAAAAATTGTACCCTTTAAATTGCCCTATTATGCAAGTGTGATTAAATAAAATGCTTAGTTAAAAAGTCATAGCATGGTTGGTAATTTCTGCCTATCTGCTTTTAGGGATTACATGTAAATCCTCCGTTTATTCATGTTAACACTTGGCTGAGGAAAATAAGTGTATCCCTAGAGACATTTAAGGGCTTCTTTTTCTAACTCGCGTATAAAAAGGGTTAGAGTGGATTCATTGTGTAATTTTACATGGCATTTATATTGAGAAATGGATTTGACAGGGCAACATTTAGGTCTTATTTGAACCTTTATTAGTCTTGAAATAGATTCATAGGAACAGTAAAATTTTTTTTCACAATATTTGGACTTGTGAAGTTGCTTCTCAAGTTCTGATCTGCTATTTGTGTCAAAACCTTTAATCAGGCTAGTAATGGCATGGCTAAACTTGTAGTACTAGTTCCCTCCTTCTTTCTGACGCCTGAAATGATGGCAAAAGACCATTCCATTTGTGACACAAGGAGCCTGAAACCTATGATTCTGAAAATAGTGGTTGGTGGCTCAAAAGAACCTTAAAGTGAAATGGCCAGTTGGCTAAATAGATTCCAAGACAGCTTCCTTTCCAGACCTTTTGTATAATATACAGTTTTGGCAAGGCCTGATCTCTATGAATTAGCTATCATCAGTGATACTAATTTCTAAGAATTGGTGATATCGTGCCTTACCTGTTTTCTAATAACATTGGTCACTTTTTTCTTTCTACCTTAGATATGTTTTATTAGCAGGACTTGTACTTTTTCCTTAAGCATGGAATAGCTTCCTGCCATTTTTCCTTAGCATATTTCTTTGAAACAAAACATCAATTTGTACTTGGTATCACACTTTATCCATCATTGCTAGCTTCTTCTCTTAGGTCCAGAGATACTGTAATGAAATATCTGTGTGTGAATAGAACAGAGTTAAACTCTTTAGGTGTTCATTTTGGAGACATACTTTGTTTGAAACATTTGCTGCAGTGAGAAAAAAATTTAGGGGGCTTAGGCATGCAATTTATAAATATTAAATAAAATACTGAGTATTATAAAAGTGAAATGTTGATTTGTTTTAATTTTTAAAGTAATCTGTTATATGTTGGATAAGATAAAGCTATTCATTAAATACTTGCAGAGTGTCTTTCTTGTGCCAGACACTGAAGATACAGTGGTGAATAAAATAGGCAAGGCCCCGGGCCCCTTGGAGCTTACATTCTAATGAGGGATACAGGCACTAAACAAAGAAAAGAATGAATAGACAATGTAACTTCAGGTAGTAATAAATGCCACAGAGAAAATGAAAGGCTTGGTAAGGTTATTAGCAGCGTTGTGGGGAGCTGTTTTCGAAGGGGTGGTCACTGTGTCACTGCCCCTCCTGATTGGCAGGGCAGGCTGTTCTTTCCCTCTCCAATTCTGTTTGGAGGGTAGGTTGGAAGAGTGGATCTTCTCCTTGGCAAATGAGACTCAACAGATTCAAAAACTTTCTATCTCCTTTATCCTGTTTAAAATCTAGAGAAACGGGTGGGGAGTAGAGACTGGAATGGCTGAAGGGCACTGTCTGTCAATGGGTTTGATGACCCACATGCACTTCTTTGAACTGACTATGCTGTTCTGGGCTGTGATGCTTCTATTTATGCTCCTGCCTTTTCCTAGAGCAGCCCTCCTTCTCTTTTCCTGCTTCCACTGTCCACTTGGGAGGTTTTTTTGTTTTTTGCTCTACGCGGGCCTCTCACTGTTGTGGCCTCTCCTGCTGCGGAGCACAGGCTCTGGAGGCGCAGGCTCAGCAGCCATGGCTCACGGGCCCAGCCGCTCCGCGGCATGCGGTATCCTCCCAGACCGGGGCACGAACCCATGTCCCCTGCATTGGCAGGTGGACTCTCAACCACTGCGCCACCAGGGAAGCCCATGGGAGGTTTTGTTTTGTTTTTAACTTATTCTTCAAAATAATGGTCAAGCATTGTCTTCCTTTCTTAGAACTTTTCTAGATGACTCTTTCTCCAGTGCAGAATTGACAACTCTCTCCTTCTGGGGTTAATATTATTCCTCTTAACTATTTCTGTTAGTACTGTCATATCATATTGCAATTTTTTGTTTTCATGTCTGTCTCTGTTAGGTTCCCTAAGGATAGAAAATGTAACTTTATTTTCATGGTATACCCAGGTCCCACATTAGGTACTCAATAAATTCCTGATGAATAAATAGTTAAGAAAAGATTTCTTTTTTTTTTTTTTTTTTTTTAAATTTGTATTTTTTCGGTGCCAAATATATTGAGGCTGAATTGCACAGTGCTTAAGAACTTTGGGTTAAGAGCTGTGTTTGAATCATGATCCTGCCACTGGGTACATACCCCTTTGAATTTTGGAGGGATTAAATGAAATAATGTATGTAAGACTAGCATATACCCTGAGTAAATGCTAGTTATTATATGTCCAACTGTTTACTAAACATTTCTCCCTGAATATCTTACGGGCATCGAAATTTATCTTATCAGACTAATGTTACCATTTTCCTGAAGCTGAATTTATTCCTATATATTTCTTTTGTCAGTGAAACTAGTCCACTCATTCACCAAAACCAGTGGAATTTTTTTTAAAGTTTATTTAATTTTTTCTTTAGAGGAATAGGTGGATATGTTTTTATTTTTAAATGTTTATTTATTTTTTAATAGGAACAAACTACTTATATTGTCTTTATTCAGAAAGAAAAAGTGAATTACCACACTCAAGGATATCCTTTTCTGCAATACAGTTGACCCTTGAACTAATCAGGGGTCAGGGGCGCCGACCCTCTGCTCAGACAAAAAATCAAAACCAGTGGAATTTTTAGGTCAAAAAATATGCAGTTTTAAACAACAGTCTTTTCAAATTGTCCTACATAAACGTTACCCAGTAACAGCATAAGTAACTGGCCATTTCTCCAAACCTCCAACTTATGATGGATATTAATTTCTCATATATACTGATCTGATAGGCAAATAAGGTTCTGATCTATTGACTGTTTGTATTCTTTTGTGCGTTGTCTATTATATCACATTTGAGTTGTTTTTCCTATTTATGAGGGTGCACATACTTCTTATGTCCTAGTACTATATTCTACTGTAATCATTTGCTTAAATCTCTCCTTAGAAAAAAGTGCAGCCTTCTCAAAGGCTCATTCACATTGTTTCCCCAGCACCTCACCTAATTTTTCACTTAATGCATGTTTGTTAAATTGAAACTTCCCTATAAAGGAGATGGAATCCCAGAGGATTTGTGGTATTTGAATGATTATTGTTCTGTCAGAGATTTGTTTTCTTGGCCAGTCTTCTGTTTATATCAAATAGATTCACAGGTCACTGAATTCCAGTGGCAGTTCACATGAGTAGAAGAACGAGTAGAAGTACATCAGTTATCTTTAAATTAGTCATTTAAAAAATTAAAGTAATTTAGTAGTGGTTGTCATCTGGCGTTATCTGAAGTTGTGAAGACATTTTTGTATTTACCTGCCTAACATCATACCTTACTTAGTAAGCTTATAAGGATGAAAATAGACGTACTTCCTCCTTTAGAATCCAATGTTTGTAAATTAAAATCATGTGTAAGTCTTCTTATTCGAAGTCTAGGATTGAAAAGATGGGAATGTATAGTATCTTTTCTGTTGTCCATATCACATTGAACTTTCAAGAGAGAGTTCTAGTGTGTTGCTCTCACCACCAGCAAAAATGTATAATTCCTTCAGTCTAACCTGAAGTTTATTCTGAAAACTTCTGGGGTATTAGCAGTCAGTGACTCCATTGTAAAAAGAATCATATTATCCTAATTTATTGCTTTTGGGGGTTGGAGAGAGAACTGCTTAAGGATGAGGAGGAGCTAGGGCTTGGATGATAGATGCTCTTTCTTGTATATATTTTTTTTTCACAGATGCATTGCTCCATCTGTCTTTATGACTCACGTAGCTTATATCCTGACTAACAGTCAGTCTGTTTTGTTTCTCTTTTACATGCAAAAATGCCCCAGTAATATTTTTTCATTTAATCTTGACCAAAGCTGACTTTAAGGTAAGAGAAATTTATTTTTGTTTAGACAGCTACTATTAGATTGTTCTGAAGTTGTTCTAATTTATGCTAGCGATAAGCCTGGAAGGAATTGTTCTGGCACAGCTATTTGAATTTGGTGCTTTTTAAAATAATAAGGACCTGGCTTTTTGTTGTTGTTGTGCGTTCTTTTCAACTTGGAATTTTAAAATTTCACATTTGCTAAGATGATTTAGCCCAGGGATTGGCAAAGCAAACTACTGCCTGAGGGCCAAATCAACCCTCTCTGTTTTATAAATAAAGTTTTATTGGAACACAGCTATGTCATTTCATTTACATGTGGTCTACGACTGCTTTGGTGTTACAAGGACAGAGTTGAATAGTTGTGACAGAGACTGTGTGGGCTGCAAATCTAAAATATCTACTATCTAGCCCTTTATAGAAAAGTTTGCCAACCCCTGATTTAGACTAAAATTTGATAAAATTAAAAATTAGAAGAAAAAAGATGTAAACATTTAAGTGAGTTTGTGTAGATAAAGAAATCACTATATTGTGACTAAAATTTATTATAAAACGTAGCCTTGTTTTATCCTAAGAGTGTGTTGAGTTACTCCTTTGCTCAGGGCCCCTCCAGCAGCCTGAGTTGTGCCTGCAGATGGTGACCATCCATCTCCAAGTCACGTGCTGCAGGCACCCCACCTAGCGATAGCCCTTTGTGCTGTGTGTGTCACATGCCCAGTACGCTGGGTGAAGAGAGTCAGCAGGTAGCCAGTTGTCCCCAGATTGGGGGCAAATGGAAAAAATAAAAATGTTGGCAGTGTTCTGGGCACATTGTGTTTATACACAGTGGTAAAAGGTAGTTTAAAGAAGGCAGAGGAGGGCTTCTGGGGTGGCGCAGTGGTTGAGAGTCCGCCTGCCGATGCGGGGGACGCGGGTTCGTGCCCTGGTCTGGGAGGATCCCACATGCCGTGGAGCGGCTGGGCCCGTGAGCCATGGCTGCTGAGCCTGCGCCTCCAGAGCCTGTGCTCCGCAACGGGAGAGGCCACAGCAGTAAGAGGCCCGCGTACCGCAAAAAAAAAAAAAAAAAAAAAAAAAAAGAAGGAAGAGAAGGGGGAAAAGGGCTGTGTCCTCCCCTTTTCTAAGTAGTGGTAGTTGAGAGGATAAAGTCTGCCCTGTATACACACTTGAATGTAAATACTAACACATTTTCAACAGTAATTTGTTGGTGATCTTTGATAGTATTTCTCTGCATTTATTTATTTCAAAGAATATTCCTAAAAATTAGTGTTAGGCATAAAATGGAAAGTCATTATAGGGTGGAGAGAAACTTAATCGTGTCATGTTTATTGTTTTAATAATTCATATATATGAATTACGAATTATTTTAGATGCGGAACAGATTTGTTTTTTGAAAGGTAGTATTGCCTAGAGAAATATGTTATCACCAGTTTTTGATATCTTACCATTATCCACTATTCATTTTCTGCAATGGTTTTTTGGTGTTAGACTGGTAATAGTGAGCTTTTATGACTCAGCAGTTACTGTAATAAAAATCAGGAGTCTATCTTTTTAAAAAAAAATTATTTATAAATTTATTTATTTATTTTTGGCTGTGCTGGGTCTTTGTTGCTGCGCGCGGGCTTTCTCTAGTTGTGGCGAGTGGGGGCTACTCTTCGTTGTGGTGTGCACGCTTCTCACTGCGGTGGCTTCTCTTGCGGAGCACCGGCTCTAGGCGCGTGGGCTTCAGTAGTTGTGGCACATGGGCTCAGTAGTAGTGGCTCGCGGGCTCTAGAGCACAGGCTCAGTAGTTGTGGTGCACGGGCTTAGTTGCTCTGCGGCATGTGGGATCTTCCCTTACCAGGGTTCGAACCCGTGTCCCCTGCATTGACAGGCGGATTCTTTTTATTTATTTATTTATTTTGCAGTACACGGGCCTCTCACTGTTGTGGCCTCTCCCGTTGCGGAGCACAGGCTCCGGACGCGCAGGCTCAGCAGCCATGGCTCACGGGCCCAGCTGCTCCGCGACATGTGGGATCTTCCCGGACCGGGGCATGAACCCACGTCCCCTGCATCGGCAGGCGGACTCTCAACCACTGCGCCACCAGGGAAGCCCCGGCAGGCGGATTCTTAACCACTGCACCACCAAGGAAGCCCAGGAGTCTATTCTTGACTCCTTTATGTCTTGGAAAGGTTTGTTAATGATTTGTTAGTATAATACAAATTCACGTAAAAGCCATAATATGCCAGGAAATTGTGATCTTATTATATATTTAGAATATCTGTAAGTATCAGAAAAGAGTTTATAAAACTGACGGGGTTAATTATTTTACTCTAGTTTTAGTAGCTTTGATAAATGTTTGCCAATACTTATTTACCATATTAAGATTAAATTACATAAAAATTTTTAAAAACCTTCAGATACAAAAAATTAAATTGATGCCAGTCCATTTAACTCCTAACTTTGAAAATCTTCATTCACATCTTTCTGCTTTGAGATTGAACTTACAAATTAGTAGTTCAATATTTAAGACATGTTCAAATATTTATCTGCTTTGGTGTAACTCATATTTTCTAACTTGGATCTTTTTCAAAAAAATATTTTTTTGGTAGAATTTGCATTTATAACTGATTTATCATTCACATTAAAATTATTTGATTTGAAGAAGTGTCAAAACAAGCAAGATCAATTTTTACATCTTAGGTAATAGCTTACTAATTATTTGAATGTTTTTACTTTTTTTTTACATTTCACTATTGCTTTCAATTCTGTGCTGTTCTCATGTTTTGTATTTTGATTATTTTAAGAGTTTTAACTAAAACATTAACTACTATTCCATAAATTAATATTTGAAATCATGTCACTCAAACTACTAAAAATGATGTGATGTATAAAGAACAATAATTATGTTTGAATTTTAGTTTCTTTTGAACCTCGAGTATAAAGAATATTAATGGAGTGAGAACATAGATTAGAGTCAGAAATAGACGAAAAAGCATTTCCTAATTGCTTTTCCCAACCTTTTTTTCTGATATTGAGCTTTGATATTGAGATTTTTAAAAGCTTTCCTGGCTATTTAGAGATCTTTGCCACTGGGACCAGGTGAGGCCTCAGCTTAAGAGAAAAGCTAAGAAAAGTTTGATAGGAATAGTCTGAATTTCCTGACCTCTGGGTTAGTTTGGCTTTTCCCTGTCTTGGATCCTGCTTTCTGTGAAATTAGTTGAGCTGGTGAATATACTGTGCAGAGAATGAGTTGGTATGGTTAAGACTCTGGAAAAGAACGAACAAACCACAATTCTGTATCTGATTCCGTGTTGCTTTTCAGTTTAGGTGGTATTTTCTAGCTCTTTTCTTTTTATTATTCAGAAAGACCTTGAATTACCTAAAAGTGTTACTTGTTTTCTGTTCAAGCTTTCTGGCTGATTCAGTCTCAGACAGTAGTATCTTTTCCTTGTGTTGTCTTCAGTCCTTTTAACCTAGAGACTATCATCAGGGTGGTTATTTCTCAGTTGCCATTTTATTTATATGAGGAGAACTTGAAATACTGTTGTTTACTGTTTGGGAGAAAAGCAGAAAGGTATGGTTATTTCTGTTTGGGAGTTATGTCCCAAATGTTGGTCTAGCCTTTTGAAGGGAATACAGCCCAGACATTTTCTGAACATTTATATTGGTTGAACACCCTGCTAAGTGCTTCCCATGGATTATTTCATTTAATCCTCACAACAAACTTATAAAGCAGGTATTGTTGTTGCTGCCATTTCATAAATGGGTAAACAAAAGCTCAGCAGGCCTTAGCTCACAGAACCAGTGTACACTGGAGTGAGGATGTACAGAGTTGTACAGAGGTGGGTGCAGGGAACCCACGGCTCTGGGAGTTCTGTGCAGGTGTATTGTGGATGGGCATGGAGGTCTTGGCTCATTTCTTTGTCTTTCAGATTTTTATAGATTTTTTTTTCTTCTATATCTTCTATATTTTGTTTACACTTGGTTGTTCCTGGTTTCGTCTGAGAAAAGTTTCCAGAGAATGACTGATTTTGAGACTTTAATACATACTCACACCAGGGAAGCAAATGGTGGTGAGGCAGTAGTGAGTATTCTCAGTATGAACCATGTGACTGAGGCCCTGAACTCAGTAAACCCCTTCCCCTGTCCTTGCCACGTTACTTTGGCACTTTGTCAGCGGTGAGGGGAACAATAAAGTGAATACTGTAATGCTTAATCATTTTCCTGCTTATAAAAGGGCTCCCATCAAAAACTGCATTCTGCGAAGGGCATTTTACAGAGCTATTAACTCCTTCATAAAGATGCGGTGGATAGATTACAAAATAATTTTAGACTCACAGAATCTTCACAAGCGCTTTGCTTTGAATTTGAACATTTGGACCCTTTACTTGAAATCTAGAAGTGGTGGATTACCTGGAGGCATGATTGGGCTTTCTGACATACTTAATACTGCTGTTATTTTAATTAAACTGTAACAACCCTTTACTGAATGTCCTTTGTTTCATCGAGCATTCATAACCTTGAGACTTAACTTCTGTCAGTGCTTTGACATGGCTCTGGCACTGTCACCTTCAGAAATGTTCAACAAAGAAATGCCTCTCTTCTTCCCTCCATCCCTCCCCCCACCACCACCACTTACAAAATGTAAGCATAGAGAAAGTCTTCCCTCTGGCGCAGTTAAGTACCATAAGCACCTAGTAACACTATATCTGCCCTCAAGCATGTAAATGCAGTGTTCCTAAATGAGGTGATGTTTACTAAAAGTAAATTTAGTCTGCCTCTGAGGTTTTCTCTTTTTTAAATTCATTTTGCCTTCCAAGAGAGTGTATTTTGGGCATTTATAGGGCAGTTGTGAAGCAGACTCTTGTGTTTTGCAGAGCTCTCTTCCTTCCTTGTCTCGCTGGTAGTCTTCACTCTGTGATCCTTCTAGTTCATTGACTTCTTCTACTTGCTACGCTTTTATTATCCCAGGGGTTTTATATTTCTTAGTCACTACACTGTTTTGTAAACCATGGCAACAGGATGATTTTATCTGTATTAATCTCACGTTGACTTCTCAGGCGAGGTTCTTCAGTGGGCTTTTCCAGAACTCTGCTGTTCACACCTTTGACAAAAGACTTTATATCTCGTCACGTCATCCTTCTTCTGTTCACCCTCAGATTATTTTTGCCTTTTAGCTCTTTTAAAAAAGTTTCTCTCCTGCAAGAAGTCAAGAGGCCTCCCCATATGGTTATCACACAGGCTCTAAGACTGGTCTTAGGTGTGTTACCACTTCAGCTTAGCAGACGTTTATAAATGCCTGCTGTGGCACAGGCACTGTGCAGGTCACTGGGATGGAGAGACTAAGACCTAGTCTCTTCAAAGTGTACTCATGTCACAGAAGAAAAAGGAAGCCACGGGAGTAGACAGCTCTGAATGTATCATCTCGCTGGGCAATTCTGTCATTCTAGAGCACTAATATCATAGCTTATGTGACCTTTTAGTCTTGTAATGTTCTGTGTGCGTGTGTGTGTGTGCGCTCTGAATGTATCATCTTGCTGGGCAATTCTGTCATCCTAGAGCACTAATATCATAACTTATGTGGCCTTTTAGTCTTGTACTGTTCTGTGTGCATGCGTGTGTGTGCGTGCATATGTATGGTTTGCCTTCCTAAAAAATCATGTATCTTCTAGGTGGAGTTAACTTGTAGATTCACAGAAGTTACAAATGAGAAGACCTTTAAAAATGACATCATTTAATCATCCATTTCACAGATGAGGAAATGGGCCTCTGCAGGCTTAGGGACTGCTGTCGTGTCACACAGTTAGTGGCAAAGCTGGGAGAGAGCCCAGATTTCTGATTTCTAGTCCAACATTTTTCTATCCAAGAAGACTGTTGAAAAATTTTCTGATTCCAAATACTTTTGACTAAGGTATGATTCCTGGTTTCATTAAAAGAAAAAAATCTGGAAGTATTTCACTGTTAGGGGAAGTAATTGCTGAAGAATTTTGCAGTTGAAGCCAATGACGATCAATCAAGTGCCTCCTGCGTGCTGAGGATGGGCTTGTGCTTTGTGGGCATACAAAAGGGGTATCTGACATCATTTCTCTCCTTAAAGATTTTGAGATGGGGTTGAGCTTATGAAAAATTAACCTAACCCAAACTTTCTTTTTTCTTTCTGTTCTGTTTTTTAGATCTTGTGCCTCATCCCCACGTTAAAAAAAAAAACAAAAACCTCTTTCTTTTTTCCAGTTTTATTGAGAAATAAATGCCATACATTGCTGTGTAAGTTTAAGGTATATAGCATGAAGGTTTGATTTATAAATATGGTGAAATGATTACCACAGGAGGATCAGCTAACATCCATCTTCTCATATAGATACAGTTCAAAGAAAGAAGAAAGGAGAAAAAAGGTTTTCCTTGTGATGAGAACTCCTAGGATTTACTCTTATACATCATATGTCAGTGCTAAGTAAAGTCATCATGTTGTACATTACATCACTAGTGCTTATTTATCTCATAACTGGAAGTTTATACTGGTTGACCACCTTCCTCCAGTCCCCTCTCCCCACACCCTCCACCTGTGGTAACCACAAGTGTGATCTCTTTTTCTATGAGTTTAGGTTTTTATTTTATTTTTTTAAGATTCCACATATAAGTGAGATCATACACTATTTGTCTTTCTCTGTGTGACTCACTTCACTTAGCATAATGCCTTCAAGGTCCATCTATGTGGCAAGTTAAACTTTTATCTTTTCATTTAGTACTATTAGAAAAACATATATTGATATCTAATTATGTGCTGGGCATGGGTGTTAAGGATGCAGAGTAAATCCCAGCCTCCAGGGACATGCAGCCTGTGGGCTGGCGATCTGATGGCAGACCATCCAATGCACATGCAGTGATTCTCAACCAGGCCAATTCTGTCCTCCAGGAGACATTAGGGAATGTCCGGAAACGTTTGTCACTGTCACAACTTGGCGGAGGGCAGGGGGGTGTCACTGGCATCCGGCTGAGTAGAGGCCAGAGATGCCATTCAACATCCTACAATTCACAGGACTGCTCCCACATCAAAGAATTACATATGTGTAATTCAATGTCAGTAGTGTCAAGGTTGAGAAACCTAGGGATAGGGTAATTATTACTATATTCAAAACAGCTACCACGTTTTTAGGGCTTTCTGTGCCTGGTACTGTCCTGTGGTAGCGGTGTGTGTACATTACTATCACCCCTAGTTTGGCTGAGGGGTCTGAATTGAATCCTGAGGACAAGCAGAGGAAGGAGGGGACAGGCATACTGAGCAGAGGGGGTGGTGTGGGCAACCACCTGGAGGTGACAGGGCATCTGGGGAACAGCAGGTTGTTCATTATGGCTGGAGGTTGAGGGAGGAAGTAAGTCAAGAAGAAGAGGGTGTGGGTAACAAAGTAGAAGCCAGAAGATGGAGGGCTTTGTGCTGTATGCCTCGCTGTGGCATTTGGTCCTTATTTAAAGGCTGTAGCAAACCAAGGAGAGGTTTTGAGTGGCTTGTTACATATTCAGATTTGTCTCTTGGAAGGGTAACTTCAGAGTTTCAAGGAGAAAGTAATCGGAAGGAGACAGCTAGAGATAAGGAATTGATTTGGAGGCTGTTGCTGTCATCAGGAAAGAATCGAGCCAAGGAAGTGACAGCAATGGGAAAATAGTTGAATTTCAGAGATATTAAGGCAGTTGAATCTATTGGTTGGGGCTCTGGAGAAGGGAGGGGCCAGGGTTGGGTCATTGATTTCTGCCTGGGGGTGGCATAGGTAGAACATGTGTACCCCTTCCCCAAAGTGAGATATGCAAATCTCTTCAACAGTAACTGCATCTAGCACAGTATCTTTGGGGGATGTCTGTCCTTCCCATCAGCTCTGGATGATGTAGCTCCTCATGGTACAAAGAGCAAGCCTCCCATTCCAGCACATCCAGCACATGAAGATGGAGAGAGAACAGGGCTGCTGTAATAAAACCTTCTTATTGGAAGGAGGGGAGAATGGAAATACTCAGTAGCTACTGTTTCACATCCTGCTGCAGCAGAATAACAGGACCCCTGCTCACTGGCCGCAGGGTGAACTCCTTGGTTGGCCAGTTTGGCTGCTTTTGGTTTTGTTCTGAGAGGATCTCTTGTCCATTGTCCTTTGTAGCTCATCTGGGAGTGTGTATAATTCATGTTTCAGCTCAGATATCACCTCCTAGGAGAACTTTCCTCTGACCTCCCAGTGTAAAGTAGGCATCCAGTTTTTAATTGTTGTAGCTATTGGCAGGGCATGCATTATCTGCAGTTATCTAGTTCCTTTACTTGTTTTAATTTTTCTGCTCCTCTTAGGCTGGAATGTCAGGTCATGAGGATGGGAGGGGCCTTGGCTGATGTGTTCTCTTTGAATCCTTAATACCTGGAATAATATGTGGCTCAGTATATTTTTTGAAAGAATGAATAAATGAAGGAGAGAGGTACAGAATGCTGAAGGAGAAACAGGCTTTTAATAAGAAAAAAAATTGCCGGGGGAGAAGAAGATAAATTCAGTCTTGGATATGATGCGTTTTTGGAATGTTTAAGTACAAGGGTCCAACAGACCACTAAACGTGCAAGTCCGAAGCTCAGGAGGGAAATTAAAATAAAGGTAGCCAGTGTTTCTTGAGCCCTTCCTTTGTGCCAGGCTCTGTTCCAAGCACTTTATTGCTCTTAGTAGAGTGGAGCTGTAGATCTACAGAGGCAGAAGTCGAAGTGGGAAAAGTCAGAGTGTGCATGAGAAAAAAAATAGGGACACAATCCCTGGGAAACACCAGTATCTAAGAGGTGAGCAAAGAAAGAGGCACTTCTCAGAAGAAGCAGCCCAGAGGCAGGGGGGACTCTGGGAGAGTGTGGTGTCCAGGAAGCCAGGCAGGCAGGGAGAAGAGCTCACTGGATGTCTGCGAGGGGTCTGAAAGGTGTCCGCAGACCTTGGCATCAAAGAAATGACGCTGGGCAGAGCTGTTTCTGGAAACCCTGGCGAAAGAGAGGTTGAGTGTTTCAGAATTTAAAGTTGGCAATGTGGGAAAGAGCTAGCAGAGAGGAAGAGTTTGAACATGGAGTAAAGGGAGAAAATTGTTAGTGATTTCTGGGGAGGTGGGAGTTGATGGCAGCTGGAGCATTGGGGGTGGAACGTTCTCAGTGGTACTTCATAGTTGGTTTCTTTGTGCTTCCCTTGAATGTTCTGATTTTTCTCGTTCTGTCATTTCCCCAGTTGAACCTTGTTGGCTGCTGTGTTGCTTGCCTGGTCAGGATACAGTGGGGCCTGACTGGCCACAGCTACTGACTCAGCTGTCATCAGCCGCAAGGGCAAAGGTTCTACTGGGAGTTCATTTACTTAACTTCTTTCGTTTTGTATGTTCCAAAGTTACCGTGGCTTCACACGATTGCATTTTCATTTATTTCCACTAAGCCTGGTTGCATGAAAGCCATCTTTCACAAATACTCAGGCTATTGGCAGTTGAAATGGCTCAGTAATGTCCACAACTGGACATTTAATAAAGAAATTTAAATTACAGCTTAAGAATTTAAAAATTTGCATAAACTACTCCCACCCCCACCCGCAAGAGACGGGAATTAGGTTGCCAGTTGGGAAAGGTAAAGATGGTGTTTTTAGAATACACTGTCCAAGTATGAAGTATTCCTTAGTTTTCTGATACATGGATTCTAAAATCCTTCACCTTGCTTGAGATTTTCTGAATTTGTATCTGGCTTTAACATGCCTGTAGATAATGGAGTGAAGTAATACAGAAAATTTAGTATTTTTCTCTTTGTTGCTTTTGAAAGGAACTGTGTTTGATAGACATAATTTTTTTTTTTTTTAAAAAGAGCTGACTTGTTTATTTGAAAAGAGTTTCCCGTAAGTTTTATTGCAGTCGCTGGAGGCTAAGAGGTCCTTTCTTTTGATAATCTCTTTAAAAAATGTGAACAAGTTATATGATAGCATGTGAAAAATCTACAGACAGGGTTATCTGTAGGTTTTCTTTTAAAACTAGCCTGCTTCATCAAAAGAAGAGTTACGCTGCTAGCAAAGTACAGCATGTTTAGTGGAGCTGTCTTGATCTGGACCACACTTTGAGAATCACTGGGCTACACTATGCCTTTCTTGAGGGCAGAAACCATTGCCTTAGTTTCCTTTTTTCTGTTCATTAGGGCCTGGTAAAATACTCCTTATATTGACTCCTCAAATGTATTTACTGATTCAACTCACCCCTATAAAATTACAGGGGGAGGAAGCATCCGGTGAATCAGGACTGAACTTCCTTTTCAGAATGCCTTTCCCCTTAATTAGTCATGCTGTAAGAGGATCCATCGAAGTCCTTTGACTCAGCAGCCCCAGAGGTGCCACTGGACTCTTTTTGACTGTCTGATGACATTGTAGACTGGTTACAAATCAAGATGAGTAGTGTAGGAAAACAATATTCCCTTTTCAGTACAACGAATTCTAGTAAGTCTTGGAGGTTGCTGGGAGAAAAAAGCTAGAATTGTTTCCTAGAAACAGAATGGAAATGTCTGCAGAAGTCTTAGGGGGCCTCGCTGGCACATGGGATCCACTCTGCTCTCCAGGAAGCATATGTGCTCTTCCAGTTCGAATTTTCTGCCCCAAGGCGATGGCAGGTGTCCTGAAGAGTGAGTAGGAAGCAATAATCAGCTCTCCGAGTAACAGCATTTTCATTTGCCAAATGTTATGTTAATGTTCTCCGAACTTATGGTAGAAATATGCAAACTTAGACTGAAAATATGCATACTGTCAGTATTAAGTTTTCAGACTTTTGAAAAAATGTAGGTAAACAATACCAAAAGGTATCTTTAAAGTTATGAGGTAAATTTTGCATAAAACAAATATGTGTACAACTTATAGTGTTTATATCGGAGCACATTTATCAGCTACGTCAGGAAAAATCTTCATATATAGTCGCATGAAAGTTGCTTTTGCATTTGACTTGCAAAGAAATGGAAGCAAAAGCATTTTAAAACAGCATGATTTTGTCTGCTTTATCTGAATGAGTTAGTGGCATTTTCTAACTGCTTGCCTCTTGGGTACATAAGTCATCATGGTACATTCTTACTAATAGTCTTTGAACTTCTTTCTCTGTCCTTTTCTTCTGGGCCGTATATCGCTGCCTTTAGCGCTTCAGCATGGAAGGGATCTCAAATGTCATTCAGAATGGCCTCCGCCACACCTTTGGAAATTCAGGTGGAGAGAAACAGGTGCTCGGTTATTCTTATTTTCCTCATTCTCTGTTTTTTCATTCTCTGTGTAAGTGAAGGTCCTAAAAGCTGGCAGTCTTACTAATCTACTAAGACTATTGCTTAAAGAAATGAAAGTTCATTATATTTATAGCCTTCATAATGCATAGAATTTCCCTTTAGGAAAAAGCATTTTTCAAATTAGACAGTAGATCCAGTGTATTCTTTTTTTTTTTTTTTTTTTTTTGGG
>NW_006796238.1:534912-576518 GCF_000442215.2 Lipotes vexillifer
TGGCCTCTCCCGTTGCGGAGCACAGGCTCCGGACGCACAGGCTCAGCGGCCATGGCGTACGGGCCCAGCCGCTCCGCGGCATGTGGGATCTTCCCAGACCAGGGCACAAACGCGTGTCTCCTGCATCAGCAGGCGGACTCTCAACCACTGCGCCACCAGGGAAGCCCCAGTGTGTTCTTAATACATGTTTTAGAACTCTATTTTTCACTTTTACCTTTAAACAAATAGCTGTTAATATATTGACTTAATGAATTGCATGTGTAGAATATATAGCTGTGAAAATAACTAAATATGCTGCTGTAATTCTAAAAGTTTAAGAAACAAGATCTCATTTTGGGGGAAAGAAAGCCAGATGTTGGTATCTTTTAGACTACAGTTCTAGGTCAAAATGTTTATAGAGTATACCTTACCTACTTTTAAATGAAATTCATGTGCTTTTAAGGTGTATCATGTGGTCAGCCAACTCAGTTGTCTGCTGAATGAGGCATGAAACATTATTTATACCAAATTATACATGGATATAAATATACAGTCAAATGTATAGCAGTTTGCTTTTTATTAGCATTTTTTGATATAATGACTTAAGGAATGTCAAGAGCATGGGAAACACATCTACATCGAATGTGCTTAGAATTTTCACAATTGAAACTTTCACTTTAAAAAGAAAACTCTTCAATTTAGTTCTTAAGTGAAGAGTGAGAAAGTGTGCAGAGTGTAGCTAGTAGGCAGTTTATCAGAATAAGGCATTTGAGCCTAGGTTTTTATTGCAGATAGCTCTGTATTACTCAAGAAGGGAAATAATCGACATAATCCTTCACACTGACATTTGCAGCTCATAAGTGGGCTCCATTAAGGGATGGTTGAATTTTTTTTTTTTTTTTTAATTCTACTGCCTCTCACCTCTCTCAAACCCACAAGATGGCAGAATAACTTCCAAACTGACCCAACATGTGGGAGTGGGGCAGGAAGGCCTGAAAGTGTGGCTAGACAGCATGCATGCCAAGGTGCGGCTTCCTGGTGCGTCTACAAGTTGCTGGACATGCATGCCATTAGCGAGTCCCCAGGAGGGCGTGTTTTGGCTTCTTGTGTATTCTTTACAAAGAAACATGTTTGGTTACACAACTGGGCATCATCTTGGAGAGGCCTACACCATAAAGATGGTGGGAACTAAGTTTCTTAAAGATTGAAACAATTCATTGTAATCAGTTATTACTAAGCAATTCTATTTTGTTTTTTGATTATGAGTGGGATAAAATTGCTCAAAGAGGATTAGGAATAGAGCTGAGATTCAGGACTGGGGCTAAATAATGGGTGGGTCTGGAGAGATTCCAAGTAAAAACAACTAGTAGGGCTTCCCTGGTGGCGCAGTGGTTGAGAGTCCGCCTGCCGATGCAGAGGACACGGGTTCGTGCCCCGGTCCGGGAAGATCCCACATGCCATGGAGTGGCTGGGCCCGTGAGCCATGGCCGCTGAGCCTGCGCGTCCGGAGCCTGTGCTCCGCAACGGGAGAGGCCACAACAGTGAGAGTCCCGTGTACCGCAAAAAAAACAAAAAACTAGTAGATCTCTAGATAAGCACATGCAAACTACATTGAACTATACATTTTTTGGTGGTGTGGTCAGAACAGGAGAATCTGGACAATAATTTTTAGATTATGCTTTCAAGGGACATAGTTATAGGACATAACTGATACTTGTGAGCCTTTACAGTAGTGAACTAGGCAGTTTGTCTCAATATCAGACATGAATTTTCATTATTCATTGGGCCATTATCTCCTTTCACTTTTTTCTTTTCCTTTAATACCTTTAAGCATTTATAACTACTTACACAATAATTTAAAATAATAGTAATACATCTTTAAAATTATTTGGGTGTTTCTTTTTTAGCTTCTGGAGAAAGCTGGTATTCATTTTTAAAGTTGTCAAGTTATCCATGTGACTGTTTTGTTCAACCAGAAAAAAATGGTCTAAAACAGGATCATTTGACTGTTGGGAACTATTTTGTTATGCAGAATGGTTATATTTTTAGTTTAAATTACCATTTCAAAAATGTGTTGAAGTATTCAAGGAGAATGTTAGATAAGACTTCACTTTAAAAATGAACAAATTGGACACATCACCCTCAGACTTACTCCTGTGAATTTTTCAATAATTGAAAGGCGAAAAAGTTGATATTTATGTAAACAGGTGGGCAAAAAAAAAATGAGTTCCAGCTGAGATAGTAAGATAGCTGTGTTCATCACTAAAGTGGCTCATGTTTCTCATGTTATAAAATGAACCTTCTAGTAACTATATCAAATTTTTGCAGAGAAGGTAAATCAGATTTAAGTGACACTTTTTTTTTGACTTGGCAGTACTTGACAACAGTGATTCCTTATGAGAAAAAAAATGGACCACCATCTATTGAAGATCTTCAAATATTAACAAAAAGTAAGCAAAGACAAAATTAAACTGTTACCTTGTTTACTTTTGCTGATTCTAAACACTGATTTTAGTTGGCTGGTTTTGTTTCTGTTATTATTTTATCAATTTGGGATAGTAAATGATGGATGTCATCATTTATTCTTTTGAGAATGAAACCATAAATGGTTGTGACAAACACAGCACTCAATCTAGAGTTGATTTGTATTTTCCCTGTTTTTTTTATCTTTTGAAACATTTACAAGCTGAACTTTTGGAGGAAAAATGTAACAATTTCCCATCACCTCTTGTATATTTAAGAATATATCCATTTATCAATTAATAAGGTGCTTCATGGATCTTATATTAGTATGACTGTCAGAAACTCAGTAGGAAGGATTTAGAAATGCAGCCTAAAACACTCTCCTTTCTTAGGAATGTGGAAACCAAGGTAGGTAGTTAACAGGTAGAAAATAAATTGATAGTAATATTTTAAGAATATTTATTCACTCAGCAAATATTTAATGAAGGCCTACTCTGTGCCAGGCCATGTTCTGAGCACTTGGGATACTTCAGTTAACAAAGCAGATAAAAATACTCCACCTTCAATGGGCTTGCATTTTAAAATAATTTGTTAGACCTAAGGGACATTCAATATAATGTATATTTATGATAGCCATAAATGAGTCCTGAATTCTGGTTCTATCCATTACTTATAGGGATGTCCTTGGAAGTCATTTACACTCTCTCAGTCACAGTGAAAAATGAGGATTAAAATATTTGCTCTCTTTACCTCATAGTAAATAAATTAATGTATGTGTGATTTGGGGTAAGTCAGTCACTTGGCCTTGTTTTTCTTGAAGGGATTGAATTTGCTGATCTGTTACGTTCTTTCTTTTTATAAATATTTGTGATAACTGTGAATTAAAGAGGGAGCCGGGGCTTCCCTGGTGGCGCAGTGGTTGAGAGTCTGCCTGCTGATGCAGGGGACACGGGTTCGTGCCCCGGTCCGGGAAGATCCCACATGCCACGGAGCAGCTGGGCCTGTGAGCCATGGCCACTGAGCCTGCGCGTCCAGAGACTGTGCTCCACAACAGGAGAGGCTACAACAGTGAGAGGCCCGCGTACCGCAAAAAAAAAAAATAAATAAAGAGGGAGCCGAACGAGAGAGCCATCACATGAGTGGATATTAATGATGATATTGATTTTGGAAATTGAGGTGATCGAGGCACGGGTGGGGGGAGCACGAGGAAAGAAGTGTCTTATTTGCAAGCAGCCTGCCTGCTAACCTGAAGCTTTTATTCTTTCCTTTGAACAGTACTTTTCAGAACATTTCATACTTATGTGATGCCAGACTGTATAAAATAAAGAATTAAGAGATTAACTGGGTGGCTAGCCCTCTACTTTTCAGGAAGAATGAGTGTCCAAGTTCACACAGGAGAATGGTTCATTACAGGGCTGCATCTCGTAATTTCCAGTCCACCACACTTTTTAATAATGCTGGATTTTAATAGTGCTGGTTTTTGGTACGTGATTTTATGTAGAACTGAAAACAAATCTAAAATATGATTGGAAGCAGAAATACTGAACATTAAGGATCTCTCTAAGAAGAGAGCACAGATATTGCCTAGAAGCCAGGAATTACTGAGGGATCTCAGCTTCTCAGATCAAGGACAAACACATACTTGGCCAAACCAAAGTTGTCATAATTCCCACATCAGAATGTCCTAGGCCGATCCTTAGATGATGTCTTTATAGACTGACACAACTTGGAATTTGGGGTGAGTGAATGTGTATGTAGGGTGTGTGAATGAGTGTCCAAGTTAATATACTACATGAAGACAGTAGATGGAAGGATGACCTTTACTCTGAAAGTTTAAGAAAAGTGGTTATCTCCTGAAAATTTTGGGGAGAATCTGAGCCTCTGCCGTCGCCTCCTATAGATGTTACTGCAGGGGAAGCCCCGTAGAGACAGGCAGTGTTTAGATATGTATCCTTCTTCATAAAAGCTATTGGAGGTGCAATGATAGTAGTGATAAGAATTAGAATAATATTAGTTGTGCTAATAATGATGGTAATGCTTACGTAGCGTATGTAACGTGCCAGGTACTACTTTAAGTCCTTTACACCTGAATTAGTAACTTAATACTCACAACAACCCTTTGAGACAAGTCTAATGATTATTCCCATTTTACAGATGAGGAACTGGGTGGTTAAGTAACTTGCTCACAGTCCCGCTGCTAGGAAGTGGCAGAGCCGGGGTTTAAACCCAGGAAGACTGACTTGACAGTTACACTAGGTTGTCTTGTCATACATCTGGGGGAGAATAGTGAGGCCTTTCCCCAGGATGCTCTGGAGAGTTCGAGTTGGCAGTCACTGTGAAAGGGAAGTGTAGGTGGTCTAGATGTTTTTTAACCACTGTAATAGTAGCTGTGTTTTCTGTTTTGTCTTTGTTTAGAGATCAAATTGTCAAATCTTTGCTTAGAGATAAAATTGTCAAAGATTCTCTTTAGGATGAGGCGAAATCACCCAGGTGCCTTTGGAGTATCAAGAAGTAAGCAGCCTGGCTGGGTGCTTGCTTCATGGGAAGTCTGTTCTTCGTTTTGTTTTTTCTTTAAAAGTTTCCAAGAAGGCTGACTGATGTGCTCCTTGGAGAGTACGGCTAATTCTCCATTTCCCTAAGAGTTCCTCCAGCTCATGAGATCTGCAGCACCAAGGTTCTCCTCTCCAGAGCTCATAGAAGTGCACATTATGGTAACTCACTTGCCAGTATTTATGGTGACAGAACTGGGGCTCTGTGTAATAACCCAGCTCCTGCTTCCTGCCTCCACTGTTTAGAAATTTTAAATCAGGGAAATAGCTCTCAGGTAGCTGCAGTATTCTGACCTGAACGAGGACTTATTCAACTATAACAAATTCTTGAACATTTGCAGTTGTATTCTCTCATCCAGAAAATAGTCAATTTGCATGAATTGTTATATCATGTAATTAAGACTAAGGCTACCATGACTGAGGTTATCTGAATTTGAAATTGTGTTTTCTTTCTCCTTTATTTTGCAGTTCTTCGTGCCATGAAAGAGGATAGTGAAAAAGTTCCGAGTTTGTTAACTGATTATATACTGAAAGGTGAGTTTTAGAATAGTGTATGTGCAGTTGTTGGGAAGTTTTGATTGGTCAATAAATGCATTGTCTTGCTAATAGATTAAAAAGTAACTCCCAAATGCGCAACTTTTACTTTGCAGGGTGAGAATAGATAACGTGACGACTTATTTATGCTTCCAACATTATAAAGTATGGTTATTTAAAGTTTAATTTTTATTTGAAGTCCTGGGCTGGAAATAATTTCCACAGCTAAATTATAAACATCAAGGAAGGCAACGGAGGGACTTCCCTGGAGGTCCAGTGGTTAAGACTCTGAGCTTCCCCCGCAGGGGGCACGGGTTCGATCATCCCTGGTCGGGGAACTAAGATCCCACATGGCTGCGTGGAGCAGCCAAAAAAAAAAAAAAAAAAAAAAAGAGAGGCCACAACAGTGAGAGGCCCACATACCGCAAAAAAAAAAAAAAAAAAAAAAAAAGGCATTGGAGGAAATGTTATGGAGATGTTGCCATAATGATGTGAGTCTCAGGTGTTGACGCTGAGGATTTGAGAAAGTGGCCTCTGTCCTCTTGGGGACACTAGAAGAAGGACGGATGAAGGAGGGAACAGTTAGATCAGTTCACAGTCCCAAAGGGAATATGAATGGGGATGGGGTAAGGGGCAGGGAGCGGAGGGAGAAAGAGAAAAAGAATGGACTTTCATAAAGCCAGGGCAGTGAAGAATGAGCCATACATCTTAGGAGCAAGATCGGCATCTCACAGGATGGGAACAGTGATGAGGCAAAGGAAGACCATTTGAGACTTTAACGACATCACCTGCTTTGCTGAGGAAGGAAGAAAATTTGGATGATAGAGGGACTGAAGAACTTATTTAATTATAGGCAAAAATAATACTTTTCAGTGAAATTTTCTTAAAAAGCAGCAGTTTTTTAGGTAACATTTTCAGAGCATCGTAAAATGCATCCTGTAGTGTTTGATCCAATTTTGAGAGCCGTCCTCCTCTGGTCACACTTCTCTTCTTTGGGTTCTCTCTCTTCTCCATCAAGAGTAGCTAGCTGAACCGAAGGTTGGGATTTGTGAGATGTCAGATAACTCAGATGGGACTTTTCTTCAATCATAGCTTCATAAAGGGGGAACCCTTGGTATAGTCATGAGCACAAAGTGAATATTACATGAGTATCACCTGTAAGACCTGACACCAAGCCAGCCATTAGTAGGTTAACAGGAGGGTAGAAAAGACTAAGTTGACATGATGGTTTTTTAAATAAGCTTTTCTTTTTCTTTCTGATGGAGGAGGGTTTTCTCTTCCTATTACGTTCTGAATTAAAAACAAAACAAAAGGGCTTCCCTGGTGGCGCAGTGGTTGAGAGTCTGCCTGCCAATGCAGGGGACACGGGTTCGTGCCCCGGTCTGGGAGGATCCCACATGCCACGGAGCGGCTGGGCCCGTGAGTCGTGGCCGTGGAGCCTGCGCGTCCGGAGCCTGTGCTCCGCAGCGGGAGAGGCCACAACAGTGAGAGGCCCGCATACCGCAAAATAAAACAAAACAAAACAAAAACATCTGACATCTTTGCTTTTGTGTTGTGTTAGCATTGGTATGAAAGCTGGATTGTTCTGAGGTTTGTTTTTCATAGATGTGAATCAGGAATGAGATGCACATAAAGAACATGTCTTAATTTTCAATTATAGTGGGTCTCTTGGGCACTGCCATGAGGGCCAGAGACAGAATGAGCTTCTGAAGCATTCTCTAGCTATTTTATCATCAGACTGCATGGGAGAATTTTATGACCCAGAGAGCAGTGTTCCGGGGCGGGGGATGTGGGCGTGTGATTTTTTTTTTTTTTTTAACATCTTTATTGGAGTATAATTGCTTTACAATGGTGTGTTAGTTTCTGCTGTATAACAAAGTGAATCAGCTATACGTATACATATATTCCCATATCTCCTCCCTCTTGCATCTCCCACCCTCCCTATCCCACCCCTCTAGGTGGTCACAAAGCACCAAGCTGATCTCCCTGTGCTATGCGGCTGCTTCCCACTAGCTATCTGTTTTACGTTTGGTAGTGTATATATGTCCATGCCACTCTCTCACTTCGTCCCAGCTTACCCTTCCCCCTCCCTGTGTCCTCAGGTCCATTCTCTACGTCTGCATCTTTATCCCTGTCCTGCAACTAGGTTCTTCAGAACCTTTTAATTTTTTTTAGATTCCACATATATGTGTTAGCATATGGTATTTGTTTTTCTCTTTCTGACTTACTTTACTCTGTATGACAGACTCTAGGTCCATCCACCTCACTACAAATAACTCAATTTCGTTTTTTTTTTATGGCTGAGTAATATTCCATTGTATATATGTGCCACATCTTCTTTATCCATTCATCTTCTTTATCCATTCATCTGTTGATGGACACTTAGGTTGCTTCCATGTCCTGGCTATTGTAAATAGAGCTGCAATGAACATATTGGTACATGACTCTTTTTGAATTATGGTTTTCTCAGGCTATATGCCCAGGAGTGGGATTGCTGGGTCGTATGGTGGGGGTGTGACTTTTCCTTTCTTCCCTGAAAACCTGGGACTGTAACCGCGACTCTGCACCGCCTGCCCTAGGGAGGCGGCACGCCTCCAGCTCTGCTCCCCTTGCTCGGGCTGCTGGCTCTGGTCTGCGAGCCCAGGTCTAGCTAGACGAGCTGCTTGTGTGCATGTGTTGCGGTTTTTGTCTTGGTTTTGTATTGTGAGGACTGGGTGGAAAAGAAGCTGGGTTTCAGACTAAAGGGTGACTCTGTACTATGAGAAAATGAAGACGGGAGTGTAACACTCAGAGGAGTTCATGTGCCTGGGAAGGCGAGGATGGAGGGCTATTTAAAATGCTCTTTTCCACCCATTCTGAAAATCCATAGCCAGTTAGTGATTTCTCTTCCTTGGGGACCAGTAGAACATTTTGCCCAGGAAGAGGGTATTGCTCAAGGGAGAACTCTCCTTCCCCTTTCCTGATGGGACATTCTCCTTGTTTTTTTTTTGTTGTTGTTGTTTGTTTTTTTGTGGTACGCGGGCCTCTCACTGCTGTTGCCTCTCCCGTTGCGGAGCACAGGCCCCGCGGCCATGGCTCACGGGCCCAGCCGCTCCACGGCATGTGGGATCTTCCCAGACTGGGGCAAGAACCCATGTCCCCTGCATCGGCAGGCGGACTCTCAACCACTGCGCCACCAGGGAAGCCCCTCTCCTTGTTGTTTTTAATGCCAGTGACTATGGCTTAGCTGCCTACATATACCACCTTAATTTCAGTGCAAAGGTAAGAAGTGAAAGAAGGTAGAAAAGTGGCCTCATTTGGCCTGGAAAAGATGGGATGGATGCCGTATGGGCTACTTAAGCTTCTCTTTCTCACTGCTGTGTAATTACGCCACCGCAGCCTGCTTCCACCCCGGCCCTCAACAGCTGTGCCAAAGGCTAGTAGTGTAGCTCTGGCTGCCACTGTGCTGACCCTAGATGGGAAGAAAATTGTGTGCAGACACTTGGATCCTTCTTTGACTTCACTGGGGAGCCGTTTGCTGTGTTATAAGCCTCGTACAGGGCTAACGTTATGGGTTTATATCTCTAAGTGGTACCCTAAGAGACATGGCCTTTTGGTATCTCATTTCTGGGCAATTCTAATCAATGTGTCTTGAGAAAACGTTTCATTGTTGGGTGTAGCCTTTTATACCTTAGAAAAAAAATGACTACTATAGATCCTTGCATTAATGTTTAGTTCTAATGGTGTTTTTTATATACATATAAAATGTATATACATAAAAATGTGTATAAATATATATACATCTTGTGTAAATATATACAAATATTCATTTCTATTTAACAGTTTTTGTCCTGTTTTTCTTCCTCTAGTTCTGTGTCCTACATAGGGCAGCATAACTTCAGGAACAGCTTTATCGTCTGTGGACAGCAAACTAAATTGCTTATGGCATTATTCTGAAAGCTGGCTACCATTACCTTCCTGCTATTGGAAACTCAGGACACCTGAACTTGGGTTTGTGATTCAGTATTACTATAGTGATCATGCCTTCTCTAATGCTTTATATTATGAACCGAGGGAACTACGGCACTATTTTGAATTCTAGAGATTTTTTTTTGTTAAATTCTAACAATTATAAACTTTTCCAGCTTTATAGAGTAAGGGGGAGTGATGTTAATTGTGCATGTACAGTTATATTTTTCATGCCTGTTTGAGTTTTTAAGGCTTTCTGGATCTAAACTGCACTCACTCAAGAACTAGATCAAAGCACTGAGAGATTTATACTCGTTATTTTTCAGTGCTGGCAAGAACCATCACTGATTTTTTTGTAAGAGAATTGTCAGTGTAAATATTACCTACCAGTATTGTCCAGAGAGACTAAGACTTAAAAGTTGGGGTGTTCTTGGAAGAAGGGAAACCAGAATATGCGTTGTCTTGGCTTAATACTTAGTCAATATCGAAACAGCTGGAGATGACTGATTTTAGAGGTTGCTGCGTTTCACCATTGTTCATATTTTAACCATTAAGATGCCATTTACTTTCAGAATCTTGTATTAACTTTAGAGGTTTCATTGCTTCATTTCACTTGTCTGTGAAGAAGTGTCCTTTAAAAGGAGTTTGTATCCTTTAAGGTGCTTAAGAAACTGTATGCTGCAGCATTGCCCATTTCCTGTTACTGTTACATTTTATTCATGCCTATGTGTTTTCCTAAAGTACTAACTCTAGAAACAGCTACTCATGGATCCATCACTAGTCATGAAAAACTTGTTCCAGTTCCAATCATGTCAATGTCATTTAATAAATGTTGGGGGGAAAAAAGGTAATATATACTTGAGAGCTTTATTTTTGAGTTTTTGGTTGTTTGATTTTTTTCTTCCCTTAACAGTGCTGGATTCCTCCCCTCACTGTTCACACATTGTCCATCATTACAGTGTGTGAGCTGGTGAAACCTTGATTAGCCTCATGATGCTAAGGAGGGGAGAGAGGGACTTTTTTCAGATCGTGCTAAGCTGCTGTGGAATGATGGAAGTCCTGTTCTTTTTCTGGGTCCGTGAGACATTCCTAACAGCCACGGCAGCTTCTTCCCATTGACAACGTGAGTGTAAGTAGAGTCTCTATAGGACCTGCTGTCGGGCTTTTAAAATTCCACTTAAACATCTGTGAGCATACAGAGCTACCCGGCTCAGTAAATGGGACCCCAGGACTGCGACGGCAGTAGCTCAGTTTGGAGTTGATGCCAGCGTGGCACTTAAGCCGTTCTCTAGGAGTATGTGGAACTTGAGATGGTTCCTTGTTTTATTAATGTCTTATTTGATAGCGAATATGTGGAACTAATTTGTCCCTTGCCCTTGAATTGATGAAGATGCATACTAATACAATAATATTAATAATTTAATCTGAATTTGTAAAACTTGTCTTATACTGAAGAAATATCACTTTGGAGGGCATCCGAGTGTCAAGAGATGTTTTTTTGGAGCGACTCAACCGTGGTCTGTTTATAGTTCATTCTTAAGTTGATGCATCTGAAATGTATGAAAAATATGCTATTTTTTCCTATCAACTCAAAGTCCCCTTTTAATGAGGTTTCCTCTATTTTGCTTGGTAACCTCTTTCTTCAGCATTAGTAAAATCCTAGGGTTTCCCACTACAGCCTTTCTCCTACACATGATGAATGAGTTTGACACTAATGATGAGATGGGCGTGTTTCTGATCTGTGGCTGACCACAGGTAGGTTTTAAGTTTCTCTCATAGCAGCATCCCTGTGCTGTACACTTGATTGCTGGGGTGGGGGGTGGGGGACACCTTTTTTTTTTTTTTTTTTTTTTAACCAAGGATTCCTTGGGAAAGGCCTGCCTTCTGAGAGAAGCACTGGGGCTGCTTGTGATGCCGGAACTGACAGCCTTAAAGTAAAAGGACGAGTCATCTTTCTCATCTCAGACACAGAATCTTTTTGAAACTGACACTGTGTGATTTAGAGTGAAAGTGTTTATTTGCTGCCAAGAATCAAGTTGCAGGTAATCCTCTTACAGCCTTGTTTTTTGAAGAAAACAAAACAAACTGCAGAACTATAGTGCACTCCAAGTGCCATATATCTATTTTATTCTTCAGGAAATTATATTTTTCTTTTACAGAGCACAACAGGAACCAAAGTAAAAGAGTAATAGATATAGCACTCAGGATAAATCAAATCTTTAAAATAATAAAAAAATTTACACCTTGTCCTATATCCTGTTAGTATTTTCATAATATGGCCATGATTGAAAAAACAAAAAGCAAGCATTTACAATTTTTTGATAGACTTTTTATGCCAGGAATGGATTAATTGTCAACAAAAATTTATACTAATCAGGCTGATGTAAGTCTATTTTGGTAACATATCATTGACAAATTTATTTTGGAGATAAAAATATTGCCCCTTGATAATAAATCTTTTTTTCTTTGATGCAAACAGCTAGAACACCTTTTTCTTTTCCTTTTTTTGATATTCTAAGACAAAAGAAATGGTTAATCTTCAGATTAATAAATTAGGTCATTATAATAATAAATTAATTTTTTTTTAAAGTTCAGCAACCTCTGTCCAAGTATTTACAACAATACTTGAAAGTTCCTTTACAAAACAGAACACATTTTCTTTTCACATTAAGCATACTGGGTATCTGTGTCTTTCACAACAAGCATTTTAAAAAGAAAAATCAATGCAACAAATGGGTAATTAGTATAAAAGTGCTAAGAGCTGTTTGAAAAGTTAACACTATAGTATACAGTCAGTTATATCTGAGGCAAACTACAACAAACTTCCAGCTTATTATGGACAATATTCCAGTAGTTGTTTCAAACAGTTGTTTGAAAGAAAAAAAAAAAAAAATCCAGGAGCTGATTAGTGATGCAGATAAACTGCCATCAAGGTCTCTGGCCAGTGAGCAAATTGAAAACCAAAAGCAAATCCAAATGAGGAAGATTTTAATAAAGGAATACCTTCTCCATAGCAGGTATGATGCTGACTGCTCAAGGCGTGTGCATACACACACAAACACACATACACCCAACACTCACACGTTTCTCTTCCCAAGCAAGTAGATTGAGACTTTGTGTTAATCAAAAATTTAAGTGATCAAAAGCACTGATATGGAATGCCTGTTTGTTTTTGTTCTGGTTAAAATCTCATAAAAATACATTCAACAGGAAAACATAAATTGTATGTGTATAAATATATATGCATATATATTATATACACACGCACACAAATACTTCTGTTTTTCTGAAGCATAAGATAGTTACATAAATATTCCTATAATTGCTAAAGTTTAAAGAGGCATAATTTTTTTTTGAGCTTCAATAAAGGTGCTTGAATAATATACAATTAAAATGAAGCAGTTTCTATTTTGTAGAATCAGTATATAATAAGGAAAAAAAAGATCCCCAAACAGTCTTTTTTTTTAAAAAAAGAAAAAAAAAAAAAAAATCCAGGAGCTGATTAGTGATGCAGATAAACTGCCATCAAGGTCTCTGGCCAGTGAGCAAATTGAAAACCAAAAGCAAATCCAAATGAGGAAGATTTTAATAAAGGAATACCTTCTCCATAGCAGGTATGATGCTGACTGCTCAAGGCGTGTGCATACACACACAAACACACATACACCCAACACTCACACGTTTCTCTTCCCAAGCAAGTAGATTGAGACTTTGTGTTAATCAAAAATTTAAGTGATCAAAAGCACTGATATGGAATGCCTGTTTGTTTTTGTTCTGGTTAAAATCTCATAAAAATACATTCAACAGGAAAACATAAATTGTATGTGTATAAATATATATGCATATATATTATATACACACGCACACAAATACTTCTGTTTTTCTGAAGCATAAGATAGTTACATAAATATTCCTATAATTGCTAAAGTTTAAAGAGGCATAATTTTTTTTTGAGCTTCAATAAAGGTGCTTGAATAATATACAATTAAAATGAAGCAGTTTCTATTTTGTAGAATCAGTATATAATAAGGAAAAAAAAGATCCCCAAACAGTCTTTTTTTTTAAAAAAAGTTTCTTCTTAAGCTAGAGCTTCATCGAAAACTATGAACAACCGACAGAACAGAAGAAAGCAACAACAAACAAGGAAGTATAGCCCCTGGAAATGCCTGGTGTCCTCACCCTCTTCTTCCTGCCACGCTGCTGTCAGAAAAGCTCCAGTGCTCACATCAAGAAACGACTCAGGTTTTATTCATTTGCCGACTCTGCTAGGAACTGGCTGATCGACTGACTTGGAAGAAAAAGCAAGCAGCAAAAAGTCTAACTGTATCTATCCTTAATCACCCGCTTTAGAGAAACGTTGCCACCCCATTTCTCTTGCTTCCTCACCACCTACTGCAGCTGTGGCTGTATATAAAAGAAGCATGTGGCTTTAGGCCTGGGTTGGCTATCAAAAGGGTCTGATGTGCTCGTCTGGTAGTCTAAGGTGGTTATGGCAGCTGGATCGCAAGGCCTTTTTGTTTTCCTGCTCACTCAGGCCTGAGCTTTGCAGCAACCAGTGCAAGTCTTCCGAGCAACAGGAAAAAAATATCCTCTGGGCCACTGGACTGGATTTCTCCACAAGCCAAGCTGACCTATTTGTCTTCCCAACACCACCCTCCCACCCATTCACCCCAACCAAACTCACTGTCCCCGTCCCCAAGTATCTCTACAGCTATATTACAAGCAAATATATCTTAGCAACTTTAAAACCTTTGGTTCTAAGACAACACTTGGTCAGTTATCTTGAGGAAGAGTGGGAATGCTTGTTCTGCACACTGCTGTCGACAGAGCCCAGCCCAGGAAGTCCTCAGCGCTGTACATCAAGTCACAATCCAAAACAATCCACTAAGCAAGTGCACGAATTCTAGTTTAAGAGCAGATTGAGTCGTTTTTCTGTCTTTCAAAACCTCATCCACACTGCCTCTCTTCACACCGTTTGGTAGAAATTGTCTGCCTGTAGGTGGTTCTGTTTTTGCATGCTGTATAAGCCACTGAATCTGTCGTCTGGTTCTGCGATTCTCAGCGTTCTCTGGGAACCGTCCACCTGGACTCGGGTTCCTTTCTTGCAGTCCACAGATACCAGCTGATTATTTAAAGAAGAAGGCTATTTAATGGGAGGAGGAAAAAGAACCACAAAGAATTAACTGCTTTACATATCTCAAATCAACAGATATTTAGTACCTCATTCAAGTGAGAAAACAGCATCACAGCACATGGATGGGCAGACTACGTCGGTTCACATCATGCTCTGGTGCCAACTATACTTTTTTTGTGGCTGCGCTGCATGGCATGTGGTACCTTAGCCCCCCAACCAGGGATCCAGCCTGTGCCCCCTGCAGTGGAAGTGTGGAGCCTTAACCACTGGACCACCAGGGAGGTGCTGCCAACTATACTTTTATGAGGGATACTGACAAACTGTGCTTAAGGGTGAAATGTCAATAAATTCTATGTCAAATGGAGGGGATGAAGGAACTGAGAAAATACGGAAGTGACATAATTATTTTCAAATCCTTGAAGCACAGACTAGTGCTTAAGAGGGTTGAAACATGAGTGGAAGGTACCAGATAGGCAGATTTTAAGATAAACGGATCATTTCTTATCAGGCTGTAAAATCAGCATCCCAGGTTGGGCCAGTCTGTCTAGATCCAGCCATACACACTATGATATGAGCAGCTCTCTCCCCAGCTTTGCAGGTAGGGACTGTGTCTTGTGCAGCCCTGTATCCTGACCCAGCATGTCCCCAGCACAGAGGCAATTTACATACTTGTTGTAAGAAAATCAGAGATAGGATAACCATCTGGCAGAAATTTTATGTGAAAGTATTATCTGTATGATAAATGGGCTGTTTTCAATTCTTGAGGTTGTATATCTTTTTTCTTTAGTAAAAACCAAACTGCAAAAGGTAGTTAGTGTTCAAAGGAATTATGATTTTCTCCCTTCATGAAAATGAATTATTTCCTGCTTTTTAAAATAGGCAGATTGAGGCCCTTTGCATTTGTATTGACAACAAATACATATTCTTTCCCCTGCAATATGAAATCTGACTGTCTCCACCTTGTCTGGTATTATTTCACACAATCTCTTCATCATTTTCTACCTTTCCCCTTTCTGCCTGCCTTTGACACATCTCCCTGTCCTTTGGACTTCTGTACATTGTCATGATCTTTTAGCTTTCCTCTTGCCCTCTTCTGTGTGTTGTTATCTCCCTAACCTTGTGATTTTTTTTCTTCCTCTCCCAATTCTAAGTTGATAGATGATTGAGAAATACCAAGTGACCAAGTTTTAATTTCTAATATAAACAACAATCACTTAGGAATCAATCCAGGGGTATCTGCTTATTTGAAAACTTTAAAGTAAATCCAGGAAATTGGATCTGTGAAAGGTCAGGATTCATTAACTGATGGATGACGGAGACTTGATCCAGCCATCTAGCCCAGGGCAAATACTATATATCTTGATCACCACAGCTTAATGTGCATTTGAAGCTATGAGGAGCAAAGTAAACATTTCACTGGCTAATAGAGAAGATATCAAGCAACTAAGGAAATCTAAGCATACAAGCTTTCCTAGTTTGATCGTTTAAGAGGCTGAAACTTTGTCAGTACAATACCTTAGTTGGTGTTCGATACCAGCAAAGCAGTGGTATCCACTGTTTCTTCTGATTGATGAACAGGAATGCTATTATAATAGAGAGGCCTATTATTATGGGAACCACAACTGAGGCAATGGAGTCCAGCGAAGAATCTTCTCCTGAGTGCAGCCTGTTATTATCTCTGTAATCTACCTGGAGGGGACCCATGTCTAGAAGAAAAAAAATTATAAGCATTTATTACCTAAAGCAGAATTTTTCTTTTTTTTTTTTTGGTACGCGGGCCTCTCACTGTTGTGGCCTCTCCCGTTGCGCAGGCTCCGGAGGCGCAGGCTCAGCGGCCGTGGCTCACGGGCCCAGCCGCTCCGCGGCATGTGGGATCTTCCCGGACCAGGGCACGAACCCGTGTCCCCTGCATCGGCAGGCGGACTCTCAACCACTGTGCCACCAGGGAAGCCCTAAGCCAGAATTTTTAAGGATTATTTTAATCACATTGCAAATAGAGATCAGCAACGTGGTTTTATTGCTTCCTAGTACTTTAAGGCTAAAACATGATTTAAGTGTAATGTGGATCCAAAGAGCACTTATGAGAGAGCAGAGCTCTTAGGGATGGATGTAAAAAAGAAAATATTAGGGTGAGAAGTTTTAGTAATTGGGCAGGATTGGGCAGGATGATGCTGATTCTAGCTAGTAAAGAAAGTAAGAAAATTCTTACGCAGACTTTAAAGAAAAAGTGACTAGGGCTTCCCTGGTGGTGCAGTGGTTAAGAACCCGCCTGCCAATGCAGGGAACACGGGTTCAAGCCCTGGTCCGGGAAGATCCCACATGCCGTGGAGCAACTAAGCCCGTGCGCCACAACTACTGAGCCTGTGCTCCAGAGCCCGCAAGCCACAACTACTGAGCCCGTGTGCCACAACTACTGAAGCCGGCGCACCTAGAGCCCGTGCTCCACAACGAGAGAAGCCACCGCAATGAGGAGCCCGCGCACTGCAACTAAGAGTAGCCCCTGCTCACCACAACTAGAGAAAGCCTGTGCACAGCAACAAAGGTCCAATGCAACCAAAAATAAATAATAAATTAATTAAAAACCATTTTTTAAAAAAAGTGACTAAAATTAGACTACTGAAAATATTTTAATTAATGTTAACCTTTATGGTCTTCTAAGATTTTGAAGCAGAAACATCAGCTTGGCTCCCTGTTTACTAACAAATAGGAGACTAGGACAAAGTATATGCTTCTACTTAGTAGTGTAATAGTAAGACTAATTAGTAGTGTACTCGTAAAAACCAAGCCAGAATCAAGAGCTTGGTCTTTTGGTTAATATTCTGGTTTACTGAGCTTTAGGCAAAAAATGCCGTACTTTTCATAAACTTGTTGAAAACTCACTGGACCTATTGGATCATTTTCCTGCCTTAGTTATTGTACAAGGGACGTTTAAGTTTGCTCTTATAAATGGTGGTCTTTTTGTTCCTTTAAATCATCATTCTTGCAATGAACACTGCAGACAGAGAAAACAAATTTAAATAGATACCAATTAGGAGCACTCTCTGAAGATTTCCTTATTTTTCTTTTATTTTGTTTCAAATAAACCACTGTAGTCAGGATGTCTTTAAATGCATCAAAGACCAGGTTAGTGAAAGATGCAGAACACATGCAATCAAAAGGCCTTGCGTTTAAATTGTTTTGGAAACTCAGCTCATGAAGTAGCACAGCTTTGTGATGTTAATACTGTCTATAGTTTAAAACTCAGATTTTTATTAATATCCTTCTATGTGTATGTGGGAGGATGAGAAGAAGAGACCCTTCCTAGTCATTTTAGACAGGGAGATGGTAATACTTTATAGGAAGGGGGAAAAAAAAGGGAACATATTTATCAGCATCAAGAAAAATGCCAAAGGGGGGAGTTCCCTGGTGGTCCAGTAGTTAGGACTCTGTCAGCACTTTCACTGCTGAGGGTGTGGGTTTCATCCCTGGCCAGGGAACTAAGATCCCGGAAGCCGTGCGGTGCGGCCAAAAAAAAAAGAGTAGTTTCTAATGCCAAAGGTAAAAGTAACATTTTATTGATGAATTCAGGTTTTAAAAACACAATGAATAAAAGAATGAATTTTCACCTTCCCACATTCCAAATGATATTGGAAGTGTTTTTAGGAATACATGTCATATAAGAAGATTAAAAAGTAAATTAAGGGGGGCTTCCCTGGTGGCGCAGTGCTTGAGAGTCCGCCTGCCGATGCAGGAGACGTGGGTTCGTGCCCCGTTTCGGGAAGATCCCACATGCCGCGGAGCGGCTGGGCCCGTGAGCCATGGCCGCTGAGCCTGCGCGTCCGGAGCCTGTGCTCCGCAAAGGGAGAAGCCCACAAAAGGGAGAGGCCCCGTAAACCCAAAAAAAAAAAAAAAAAAAAAAAAAAGTAAATTAAGGAAAATCTTGGGGAAAGGAAAATGAAGCTTCAATTGAGGTCTGTTACAAAATTTAGTCCTTAACTTCTGTTTTGATGCAAAAAGCAGGCCATAAAATTAGCTTTAAGCTTCCTAGCAGCCAAAGCAAAAATGGAAATAAGCATCATCAATAAGATTCACAGTGTCTTTAAGATAAAAACACATCAGTTGGGCTTCCCTGGTGGTGCAACGGTTGAGAGTCCGCCTACCGATGCAGGGGACACGGGTTCGTGCCCCGGTCCGGGAAGATCCCACATGCCGCGGAGCGGCTGGGCCCGTGAGCCATGGCCGCTGAGCCTGCGCGTCTGGAGCCTGTGCTCCGCAACGGGAGAGGCCACAACAGTGAGAGGCCCGCGTAACGCAAAAAAAACAAAAAAAAACCACATCAGTTGCTTAGGAGAATCATAAATTTTCTTGCTACTGATATATGAAGAAATTTCTCCTCAGGGTCTTTATAACAGAAATATTAATGTAATACAGAGTCCTCAATGTAACATAATAAGTATGGCTATGCTTATGACTAAAGCTCAGCATCCAGATCATGTGGCAAAGAGGAGGCACTAATATTTGTTGACTGACTGACTGTAAACATAATGCTGAAGCACCATTCAGTCAGCAATTATATAAGGAGCCAAAACTTGGGTCCAGGAATCTGGTGCTCTGGTCATCTGGCTTGATCCAAGCATAACACTTACAATATCTAGAGTAACAGACCATTAATCTCTCAAGCAATGAATACTGCTTCTTCCAAAAGAAATATAAAAACGGTCTAACAGTGATTTTGAAAATGTCCTTCGAGTAGACAGGAGGCAGTACTGAGTCACGACTAAGAGCAAGCTTATACTCTTGATCAAGAGGACTACTTTTAGAGAGAAGGCAAGATTGACAGGAACTTGGCCTTGCTTTACCACTTAGCAGCTGAGAGGCAGAATAACATCTCTATTACACACGACTAAAAGGACAGAGCAAGGGGAAAAAAAAACAACACATGGACTAATAAGCCTGATGAGTGGAAAAATCAACACATTAGTAATAAACTGAACTCCTCATGGAGTGAAAACTACCTGGAAGTAGAGGGTAACCTAATGCATAAATGCTTAGTACAGAATCCACAGCAACAAGTGAGTAATTTATTATTACTCTGCTTACAAAGTTTATTCTCACACCTACATTTGAGAGATGGCTTAGAAATTCCAGATACCAAGCTCTTATGACCAGGGACATATTTCTTTCCATCGTCATTAAGGCTCCGAGCATGTGGGACCAGAAAAGAGGCATTTTACCCAGTTACCTGCAGACTTATTTCATCATCCTGGGTTATTAAATATGTTACAGCCAAGCAGGTCTTTCTTGGAGTGGTTATTTGAACTTACTTGGGCACGTATTTTAAAAGGTTACCCAAAAGAAGTTTTGAAAATTAGAAAAAAAAAAAAAAAGTAAACCATACACAAGACTGGACAGATCTCAGCTGACTTTGGCACTTACCTCTGGGGATATGGATAATGTCATTTTCACTAGGTGTGGGCCACAGGGGGACCTCCAGGTCAGTCTCTCCACGATGATTTGTCTTCTCAATGGGTATATTAGTTGGTTCCGGGACATACATTTCTAAAAGAAGGGGACATGTTTCATAAGAGATGATGGAGGGGCTCCTTATTGTTGACTTGTCTCCTGAGTCCAAATGGACGGTGCATGCAATACAACACAACATGTCCTGGAACATGAAAGATCCAGTTTCCACCTTGACATCATTAATGCTACAGTTACTAGCTTTGTAGGGGTGGGAAACATGTCCTATAACGACTTAAAAAGACGGGAGAAGATTACTCCTCCACCTGGGTCAGAAGCTCTGCTTTTTCATGACAAACGCTGTTGGCTCTACAGATTCGTGCAAGCTGATGGTCACTGGCTGAAATGAAAGGATTTCTTTTACTTTCCATCTAATAAATTATACTTTAATAACTTGCTCTTTAATAAATGAGTGTTGAATCATTTATATGAAATATGTCACAGGAAGTGAAAAAGTTAAAGCATCTTCCATTCTTTATTCACTTCCCCTCCACTCCCTTCCCCTCAATGGGAATGGATGTTGGCAGACCTCATGAGGTGCTGCCCAATTTAAGTCTTAAATGTCTACTCTGTTATTCCTGGAACCATGTAGATTGGAAACTGATCTTGAGTAAACATATTAATATTATCTAACTCGATCATATAGACACTTTGGTCAACAAGATACTACAACATGAAACAAAACCGAGAAGAATGATATTCATTAATCTCCAATATCAGGATTTTTTTTTTTGAAGCCAAGTTCTAAAGGGACCAGTGAGAAAATCCAAAGCTTTCCATGGTTCCTATATAAATATTTGTATATCCCTACTTCATCTGGCTAACAATAACTAGCCAACTTTTAAAAGAAATAATTCTTAAGAACCTCTGTTTTCAAAATATAACAATAGAAGTCAGCCTCAATCATGTACTGCTTGGCCAGGGCCTGCCATATTATTAACTGATTTTTATAATAGGGTTACCCAACATTGGTAATACGAAATACTAATATTCAGCCTAATTTAGTCCAAAATGAAATACATGAAATACGTTATATAAGTTAAAAGAAAATCCTCTCTGCTCACAGTGATCACGTTCTATCCCAAAGTTACCAGCCTTTCAAGAAGTGAACTTTAAAAAGGATAAATCTGAGAGAAGGGAAGAGTGATAGAGAATAGAGTACGTGCTAAACTTCCACTGTGAGTTAACCGAGCATCTGCCAGGGAAATAAATGCTAAGACGTTAAGAAATTGCCCAAGATTATGCACCCAGGAACCAGCAGAGCTGGGCTTCCAATCCAGTTCTGTGATTCCAAAGCCCAGGTCTTCCTATTGCCCCCAAGAATAAAGTTACTTTGGCTTTTGCTTTTCTTACTTAAATTCTAAGACCTCAAACACGGCAAGAAGTAGACGCTCTTAGAGTTTTGAAAGGTTCAACAGGTCTCTAAAAACTAGAATTAAAAAGAGAAGTTATTGAAAACATTTTCATTCACGGAAGCAGGGGTCTGAGTATAAACTAGTGATTCCAAACTTTTCTATCATATCTGAATCACCTGAGGAGCTTATAAAATGTGCTGACGCTCACAGGTCCTCATTCAATAAGTCCGGGCTGGGTGGGTCTGGGGGGTGTGTGTGTAGGGATGGTGTTCAGCTCGCCCACTGAGACATCTAGATATGTGATACGAATTTCCTGGAGGAATTCGGAAAGGAAACCCCCTTGACATTTACATGACATCTTTCAGTGCCGTGGCACCCTGAGCCCCTGCCCTGTCTCGTCCAGCGCACAGCCTTGGGCTTTCCTATCCCAACAGGGGCTGACCTGCCACTGCCTTCTGAGGCCTCGGGAGAAAAGACTAACGAGATCCATGCCAAAAACCTGTGAATGTCAGCAGCTAAGTAGCAAAGACCTCCTCTGCGGAGACTCCCAGGGCTGGGGTCAATTCAGTTCAGCTCAGGGTCTTTCCTGAGTGACAGCAGCAGGCAAGCAGCTTTGAAATTCTTGTGCCTCATACCTGCCTACAGGTAGATTTCAGTGAAACCCTACAAACAACACAGACTTGACAGTGTGAGTTCTCTTCCCACAGGTGCTTAGGAAGGCTCTCCTTGGCAAAAGAGGGGAAAGTTGGAAGGATCTACCTAGGACGGAGGAGGATGTCTTACTCAGTGATTGCTAATCACCATTGTTCAGCAAATATTTTCCAAGTATTTCCTATGTGGCAGGCACTGGCCTGAGCTTGGGAGATAGTTGTGAGCAAGACCAGTCCTGCCCTCACGGGCCTCTCATGATGAGTTACTTCTCACCGTCTGGCAACTCATGGCCTGTCCTCTGGACCAGTTTGCTCCACTAAACTCAGTTCCGCTCTGATTAAAATCTACCCATGCCTCCTTATCATAAAATACTCAAAAGCTCCAGTTCAGAGCCCTCAAGTCTAAGGGGAGAGGGTCATTTCCCTCTGATGTGAACTTAAGAGGGAAGCCACCTCTGAGCAGTTCTGTCAAAAAGCATAAAACTTTCAGCAAAAAAACTGCTTTAAGAAACAAAAAGAAGTGTGGGTGCTGCTGTGTTTCCATGCCTAGGCCCAGGCCTGCCATGACCAAAGACTGCATTCAACCCCAACTCTAAAATAGAACCCTTCCGGTATTTACTACAAGAGTCCTTTATAAAGCTGCTGGCATTGTGGATGATAGGGCCAGGGGAGTGACACAAATCTTTACCTGGCCAGGTGGCATAGATCACGGGCACATGGTCAGAATTAAAGAATTACAACTGGGGTCAGATTTGACCTGAACTTCAGAGGAACCTAAGACAACCTACTGGGGATGCATTTTACAGTCAGAGGCACCTGGCCCATTGTAAGAGCCACCCTCCTTAAAATGTCCTTTTCTGGATATGGGGCAGGGTGCTTGGGGCTTACAAGGGGAGGACACCATTTTCTGGGAGATGGAACCGTAAGTCACCTTAGGACTGGGGACTCCTGGGTCTTCTGCTAACTAGCTACATGGCTTTGGATAATTCACTTAACTTTTCTGACCCTGTTTTCTATAAAATGGGGCAGGTACTAACCAGCAAATCAGTTCACAGGTCTGCTACATGTATCCAAAGATGGCAGAGGGGGAAAGTGCTTTGTAAGGGTGAGGCTGCTCAGAACGTTAGCTGATGTGCGTAGGGGACAAAGCCAAGTAGCTTGAGCTTTCCAGGTGAGAATCGGCAACGTGAAACTTCAGAGGGCCCAGGAGAAAAATGGGACAGGAATCCAGGCTTCCTGGCGGGCCACACTTAATCAAATGTAAGGTGGCAGAGCTCACCTGACTGCAAAATTTGCTGAGATAAGATGGAGAAATAATTCATGAATAATAACATCAGAAGCAGAAGGGGGACTTAACAGAAATTAAATTCCAATCCAACAGTAAATGCTGACTGAGAAGTCACTGGAGAAATCTCTAGTATGAGCAGGATGTTAGTGAAACCTGCACTCTTTCCTCTATTAAACTCGCAACTGAGGAGGGTGGATCTTTCCCTCTATTCCTGCCGCCATCACCTGAATTTGGGTCCTAATCATCACACACCTGGGACGTCTGCAGTGCAAGTCACAGCTGTCCTGGCTTCTGGTCTCTCCCTGCTTCAGTCCTCCTACAGATCACTGTGTGGCTCCCCAAAGCACCTCCATGATCTTGTGTTTCATCTGCTCAAAAATGAGCCATGAAGGACAAAGGACAAAATCTACCTCT
Organism: Lipotes vexillifer; assembly: GCF_000442215.2. NCBI lineage: Eukaryota > Metazoa > Chordata > Mammalia > Artiodactyla > Lipotidae > Lipotes > Lipotes vexillifer. The sequence goes on from NW_006796238.1 coordinate 558,726, forward strand.
CCAATTGACAATTAAGGCCCTAAAAATCTGGACCAAAGTCATCTTTCTCTGTCCTTATTTCCTGCTCCTAGAACTCCCTATTCCAGGGGCATTTGGCCTTGACCTTTCTGTCTCAGGGTCTTTGGTCAGATTACCCTTTCACTCCAATTAAGAGAACCCACCTGTCTTTCAAGGTCTAGCTCAATCCTTCAGTGAAAGCCTCCAAGACCCCCCTCTACTCCACAGGAAAATCCTATCTGTGAACTTAGCACTCGTGGTCTGTAGCTGGGCTGTGTAATGGTTGTCTCCAATTCACCCCCTCCCCTTCTCTCTAGACACCACTCTAAGTAGATTTTGCTGCCACCACTGTACGGAAATGGCTCTCGTCACGACGACTAGGACAATGCTAAATGCACAGCAGTCAGTCCCTGCTTCTCACCTGATGTCACCCAACAGTACTCCTCATACCCTCTCTCCATGTGGCTCCCAGATCATAGCTCTCTCCATTTCTTCCTGTGTGGCAGGGGCTCATTCTCTGTTTCCTCTGCCAGTCTCTCCCCACCTGCCCAGATCCCAAAGTTGGAGGGTTCCTGGGCTCAGTCCCAGGCTTCCTTTTCCTCTCTATACCCACTCACTCCTTGAGTGACCTCGTCCGGTCTCAAGGATTAAAAACCACCTGTGGCTGACAATGTTCAAGTTTATGGATCCACCTCCCATTTCTCTCCTGAACTCCAGATCAGACAGATTCACTGTCTATTCATTATCTCCACTTAGATGTCCAATGGAGATTTCAAACTAAAAACTCCCCAAACCAAACTGATTTTACACTAGAGCTGCAACTCCATATTTTAGTCAAAAACATTATAGTCGTCCTTGGCATCTCTCTTCCTCTCACTCCTCACATCACGTTCAAATCCTATGGATTCTACCCTTTCACTAGAATCAGAACCCAACCATTTCTCCCACCTCCACAGCTACTGCCCCGGTCCAGGCCACACTCATCTCTCACCTGCATCACTGGCCTCTCTGCTTCCACTCCTGCAAGTCACGTCCCATCACTCCTCCACTCAAAACCCACCAGAGTTTCTATCTTGCCCAATAAAATTCTAAAATCACTCATGAGATCTCGTGTTTTGGCACACAGCTATTTCTCTGCTTTCCTCTAGTTACCCTCCCTGCTCATGGGGTCATATCCACACAACCTCCCTGCTTCTCTTTGAACGTTCATGGCATGTTCCCACCCCCTGGGCTTTTGTCTTGCCTATACCGCAGAGATTCTGCCTCTACCCCATGATTCCTGCCACTCTTCTGGGTCCCTTAATAAATGTCATCTGATCAGTGAGGCATTCTCGGATTATCAGAACATCCTGTCTCCTGCTCTGCCTAGCCCCTCCTCCCCCACCCTGGCCTTGCTATGTGTTTTCTCTGTGACCCTTATACTCATCTTGTGCGCTATTTACTGTTTACTTATGTGCTGCCTGTCTCTCCCTACGAAACCATCAGCTGTGTGGACGGGGACTTGTTGGATTCACCCTTGTCTCCCCAAGGCCTCGAGCAGTGCTTGCATAGGGTAGGCACGAAATGAATCTTGGTTGAATAAATAAGATCAAGCTTCACCATTTGAACTGCTCAAAGCATATTACTAGGAAAACTGGTATGAAACTTGTGAAACAGGTGAAATGTAATAGATAAAGCAACTCCAATGAGTAATACATGTTTTTCCTCATTCTTCTCGTGCAAAACACTTAAGGATTTTGTTTTCTCCCTATGTGGACAACGAGGGATACAACATCACAGAAGTGAACTTGTGACTCTCAATTTACACCTTAAACAAGGCCAAGGAGACTGAACTATGAAAAGCACCCAATAAGAGATCTGAAAAGGACCCAGCCTCCTGACCTGGCAGAATATCCCATCCTTTTTAGGGGATAAATGGACATTTTTAGAAGTGCCCATTAGGGCTAGTTTGCACAACAGCTAAACAAAAGGCAAATGTATGCAGAGCTCAGTGAAACTCTTCGGGTTTAACTGGCTGTCCCATCTGACAAGTGCACGGTGTAGATGCCCTTCTAAGTTGCCCTGACTCCTAGCCCACTGTGCTGCACGGAGCAAGCCTCTAATACAATGCCGCAAAAAAACACAGAATCGAGGTGAACGTGGAGGGGCTCCTAGAGTGAGCCCTCCCTTTGGTCTGTGTGGTCTGGACTGCCTGTGAAGTCTGTGTGTTCAGGGCTTTAGATCTGGAACACTGCCCAGAGGCTGTCCTGCTGAGGGCTCAGGTCCTGCATTGCTGGGAATGAGGGGCAGAAAACAAAGGAGCTGTTTTGGCAGGAGACACAGACATGGAAACCAGGAGAAGGCCTGGTGGAGGATCTGGGCAGCTGTGGGGAACTTAGGTTTGAAATTGGGAGGCGAGTTACTGAGCTGACATGAAGGGTGGAATGTGGGGACAGACGCAGGCATGTGATTCTGCAACAGCCAGCTGGGGGTGTGCTCCGTGGTTCCGGTCTAGGTGGGAAGAGATGGAAAGTTCACGGGAGGGCTTGGGAGAAGGCTGCATGGGGTGGCCTGGGAACTACTGGAACTGATGAACTGAAGGAAGATTGGACCAGCATCGTATTCTTTAAATGCAGCTCTTCCATTCTGGTTCTGATAGATATTCACCTTAGAACAGCATTCCCTACTGTGTCCGATGATGGACCTTTTCCACTAGGCTCGTCCAACGCTGCACTAAAACTGTGCTACTCAGATACGGCAGGTGTCATTCACAGGTCTGTTACACCCATAAGGCTTGCCACTTACTTTTAGAGAATGCAAGTCAGAAAAGAGCAATACTGGCATGCAACCAAAATCAGGCACTCACCTAGATGGTCACAGGCTCCCAAGTTACCCGCCAGGTCTCTGTTTGGGCCACAGGAGCTAAGGGATGGGTGGGGGAGGTTCTGAGTCTGTTCTAGCTTCCTTTTGAATCAACATCCCAGCTTGAAAAGTGGCAGGGCAGCGGATTAGATACCTGGGCACATTGGGCAGCAGCTCCCTTCCACGTTGATGGGCTCGACGCAGGGCAGCGGGGGGCAGCTGACGGTCGAGCAGAGGGTCTGGCCCTGCAGGCAGTAGCAGTGTGTGCAGCTGTCAATGTCCCAGCGCTCCTCATCAGCGTAGGCCTTCCCGCTGAAGTGGCACACCACCTTCTTTGGGATTGTGTCCTCTAGTGAAAAGAACGGCACATGGTGGAGTCGCTCCATGTGACAAACACAATTTCTCATCATACTTGAGACATGAAGGGGAAAAGCTCTACACAATCGCAACATGCTCTAGGAGTCCCAGAATTGGGTAAAACTTCCACCTCCCCAGTCCCTACTGTGTTTTCCTCTGCTCAGTGGAAGCCTCTGAACTCTCATCTTGTGGCCTGAACCTGATCAAGGGCCACTGAGGCTGACACAGGTGGTAACTATAACAACCAGCTGGGAACGATACCCGTTGGCCAAGAGTCATTAGAGTCATTCAACTGTCATTGAAAATATACAAACTTAATCATCACATAGCTGTTGAACATACCACACGAAGAAACTAAAACTGAAATACAAATAGGTAGGGAGACAGGATCAGAGGTTCTGTTCCATGGAAAGAGAGAAAAAGTCCAGCTGAGTATACTTATAGAAACAACTGAAGAAATTCCCATCTCCAGTTAATCTTTGTGTAAATGATGCAGGGGAATGGTAAGGAATGACAATGGTCTGTCGCAGGGAACTGGCAGGCCTCCCGTGCTCTCCCAGAAGGGAATCAGCATTGAGATGACCATTTCCTTCATTTTTCAGGGATGCTGGATGGATCTCCCTCTCAGTAACGAGGACATTCTTACTTCAAAAACAACCTCACTTCATTTCAATCCTTTTTTTTTTCCCCAGAAAACTATGCTTTTTGAGAAATATATATATATATATATATATATATATATATATATATATGTATGTATGTATGTATGTATGTATTTTATTTTTTTTGCGGTGCGCGGGCCTCTCACTGTTGTGGCCTCTCCCGCTGCGGAGCACAGGCTCCGGACGTGCAGGCTCAGCGGCCATGGCTCACGGGCCCAGCCGCTCCGCGGCATGTGGGATCCTCCCGGACCGGGGCACGAACCCGTGTCCCCTGCATTGGCAGGCGGACTCTCAACCACTGCACTACCAGGGAAGCCCGAGAACAATATATTTTTAAGAGCTATTTTTTATGTATAAGAATTTACAGCTTAACACATTCTGCTTATCTTTTTTCTCCGTTCTCTCCTACCATCCTCACATCTTCCATCCCCCAACCTTTTCCTTGAAAGTTCCTTTCTCTTTGATTCAACACCTTCTCCTGGTTTCTCTGAACTTACTAGTGGTCACATTCCCTCTATAGCTCAGAGTGAGGCCCAATGCTCAGCAATGGAGAAACACAGGATGGGGGTGGGGCAGGCCAATAACTGGATGACTCCTACAAAGCTGGGGAAATTTTATGCTCAGATTCTATGGGCAGCTCCATTCATCACTGGTCACTAGTAAATGAAAAACTATAAAGGCATCTGGAAGGAAAGTTCCTTAGGAAAGAAGTGGTGTCTTCTCCCTGGAAGGCACCTTGGAAGCTCTGAGAGGGGCAGTATTCACTGCTCAGGCACAAAGGACAGAACCCACAATGCCTGAGGGGCAATGAGGAACATCTATATGCAGGGCGTCAGGACCCCAGCCTCTGTAGCCAAGCGCTCCTGGGCGGCTGGAACCACTCTGTGAAGACCTAGCATGAAGCTTCCTGTTGAGCTTTTCCAGAGGAGGGTCACAGGCAGAAATATCTGTCTTTGGAATCCACATTCTCTTCTTACCAATTACTCAAGCATATGCCCCTGACTAAATGGCACTAATAATGTCCTATGACTGTAGGATTTTGTGTTTCCAAAGGTGGTCCATTGTGGAGTGTTATAAGTAAGCATGGAAAGGACTCTATGTCTAGTGTTAAAATGCATAATCTCTGTTTCCCAATGCATTTTCATTATTTCTCTCATTACTGTTGCTTGATGTTCAGCAAGGGATATTAAGCAATCACAGAAAGTTCTAGTTGTAAAAAGCAGAAATTCTTTTTCAGTATCTATTTAAAAATGTAGTTCACTGTATTTGTGAGTGTTCCACAGAAAGGGTTCTGGTGCACTGAATGTTAACCTTAAAAACACTTGGAGGCTTTCACACCAAACTCATGGGAGAAGTTTTTGCTAATCTGAAATCCTTAGAGGAGGTGACTTCATTAAGATACCCAAAATGTACATGTCAAATGGATGAGTAGAATCATTTAATGAACTTAATTCAAGTAATATACTGACCTTGAGCCAACATGTCATTGAGGACATTAGATTTGCCATCAAATCTAGAGTCTATTATGCAGAGAATTCTTTAGGAAAGGAAGCATTTCTTCATAAGGCAATACTACTGATTATATTTCACATAAACCTTGTAACAGCTCACATGATGGACCAATGTCACGGCATAAAATTTGAGTAACGTATTACTACTGTGCAAGGACCTGGGAGAAGAGAAGTTTACACTCCCCACCCTATCTTGTCCATCACCTTCTCCTGTGCTTTTCCTCCCACAGGCATTTTGCCAGTTCTCTTCTTAGAGAAGAGGAAGGGAATGAGAAAGAGGCACAGAAAGGATGAGGGGGCTTCCCTGGTGGTGCAGTGGCTAAGAATCCACCTGCAAATGCAGGGGACACGGGTTCGAGCCCTGGTCCGGGAAGATCCCATATGCAACTAAGCCCGTGCGCCACAACTACCGAGCCTGTGCACTAGAGCCCGCGAGCCACAACTGCTGAGCCCGTGTGCTGCAACTACTGAAGCTCGTGCGCCTAGAGCCTGTGCTCCACAACAAAGAGAAGCCACTGCAATAAGAAGTCCACACACCGCAACGAAGAGTAGCCCCCTCTCACCACAACTAGAGAAAGCCCGTGTGCAGCAATGAAGACCCAACACAGCCAAAAATAAATAAAATTATTTAAAAAAAGGAAATAAAAATTTCCTTTGCCAGGAAAGAGGGTATATTTGTCAAATTTCCCCCAAACCACTAAAATAAAATAAAATAAAATAAAGTAAAAAAAAAAAAAAAAAAAAAAAAAAGGACGAGGACTTCATAATAAAAGAAATTCAAGTCAAGGCCAAGCACTGGTCTGTATTAAGATCTAGGCAAAAACACTTATTACATCCTAAGATATTAAATCAATGCTAATATTTGTGAAGTTAAATCTATAAAATTAAGATATTAAAAATAGTAATTATGTGTTAAACATTATAAAGACATTCATTCACTTATTCTACAAACTTTTATCATCAATGGGAAAAAAGGCAGGACCAGGACCCTGACCCAGAGGACTGAGCAGAAGTGGTGGAGACAGGCTGGCGACCGGGACTCCTCACCAGGTACCACGCAGCAGCCACAGTGCTGTGAATTCAACGTGAAGTTGGACAACACAACATGGAGGGTGAAGCAACTGTCTGCTGGGGGAACTGGGAGAGGATTCACCCAGGATTTGATGCTTTAGTTTTACTTCGAGGGATGAAAAGAAGATAAAGAAGCTGGAAGGAAGGACACTGCAAGTAGATGGTGGTACATCCAACAGTTTGCCATGTTGGAACGACAGTGAGAGGTGTGAGGGCCACATGCAGGATGGCTGGAGATGAAGTTGGGATCAGATCATAAAGGGCCTTGAAGAACAATGACAGATTTAGAGCCTTCCTGCAGTGGAGGGGACGGGCCTTATCAGCTTTGTCTTCAAGAAGAGAACTCTGTCTTCAAGAAGAGAACTCTGGAATATGACAATGTGGAAGACTAAACAGGGTTAGGATGGGGACGCTGGTCACCGGGATGTGTTACAGGCCTGGATTAACGCAGAGGTGATGGAGGTGGAAAGGCAAGGCTAGGTTTGAGAGCTATTACTGAGAAACAGCGGTCAGGATACGGACAGTGAGGGGGGCGGAGGTGTGAAGGACAACCCTGTTTCTTGCAATGGGAGGTGATGCAGAGGTAATTCCAATATATGAGTCACTTTCCTGCTTTAACAAATAAACAGCTGGTGAGCTTGTCAAGGACCTGGTCAAGCCTTATCAAACCAGATATTCCAGTGGGTCAATCAGAGCTGCAGCGGTTGACCTTCAAACTCTTAGCCTTTCTGTGTGAACATGACCATGAAGCTGCCTCTAGGATAGAACTGATTTGGGGCTCAACAAGGTAAAAGGGAACACGTTTTAGTCACCAGTGGTGAGAATGTGGGGTAACAGGCAAAACTGGCAGTATCCCTCATGTATCCTTAAAAACATACTTCTTTCATCCAATAATTCTATTTCTAGTCAGCTATCCCAAGGAAATAATCAGAAAAGGCCTAAAATAAGTTGTTTATGTAGATGTTCATCACAATATTATTTATAATAGCAAGAAATTGGGGGAAAAAAACCTGTCCAACAATATGGGATATTTTAATGACTTGATACAATCATAGGAGAGAATATTGTGCAGCTGTTAAAATGCATCATGTATAGTATAAGTTCAACCACGTAAAGAGGAAAATTTAAAACTGTCTGGAAAGAAACAAAACTGTTAACAGTAACCGTTAGAATCAAGGGTGAATTTTTCTCTTTAACTTTTCTTTTGCAATGAATATGAGTTACTCTTGATAAGGCAACAATATTAAATGATTTCAAACAGGTATGTGCATGTATTATCAACCTCCCCTCCCATCCTCCCCCCCCCCCCCCACACACAATGAAGAGAAAAGCTTAGTCTGAGCCTGGTTCTAAAGAACCTGGTCACGCGGTGTGGTGCTTTCCGAACGCTACTGACCCACTCTGAATAATTTCAGTGGTCTGCAAGAAAATTAAAACCACAGAAGACATGCCAGAGAGCAAATGCTGAGCTACAGCATAACGAAAGTGTCTATGCAACTACTCATCCAGTAATTGTATGAGATCACTGTCCCAAAGAGTATTTATAAAATGATAGAAGAGGGATAGTAACTACTCTGGATGTCTAGCAGGCAGTAGGTTGAACCAAGAACTTCGATGACATATTAGATGAAATTGAAGTTTCTCATTTGATTTTGTTACAAAAATAAGTCTTTTTCTGAATTCAATGAAGATTAAGAGTTCAATCGAGTGCACCAATATGACAAAGAAACGGTGAAACCCATTCAGTGGGAGCCGCACAGAGATGCTGCAACAGACTCTGCACACAGCGGTGGAGCTGGAGTCTGATTAGTGGGGCCCCAGGAGATTCAGGGGTCATAACGAAGCTCTTCCCCTCCAGGGAGGGGCTGACCACCATGGACCCAACTTCCAGGTGTTTCTACCAAGTTAGCTCTATTCCATTCAAGCTCTCCTCATCAGATTACCGTGGAAACATCTCACCTTCAACTTCATTTTCAATGGAATTAACTCTGACTTGAGATCAGGAAGCTATCTTTTCAGGTTTAAACAACTGGGGGTGGGGGAGGGGTGGGTAGAGCACAGAGGCAGATGCCAATCAATCGCTGGTTGAAAGCAGGGGCCGAAAGAATGAGTCTCTTGCTGGAGGTGGCAGACAGTGTAAAAGGGACCAGTGGCCCCAAAAAGACCTTGTAAAGGGACCTGGTTATAGGAATGAGGTATCTCAAGGTCTGCCCAGAAGTCTAAAACCAGTGTTTAGGCTCGTGTGCAGAGCTCAGCTGGACCACAGCAAGATCTAAGACCTGCATGTTCAGCACTCTCACAGTTGATCTCCTTACAGACTGGCGGTCAGAGGACGCAGGTGGTAGAGGCAAGAGGGATGGTTCTGAAAGAAGGATCTAGGGCCAAGCACTGAAGAAGAGAACTAGCATCTGCTGAGCATCCATGGTACCCAAGCGCTGTGCTCAAGAGCATCACATGGTTCAGCCTCATGGCAACTCTCTGAGGTAGGGCTGTCCGTCCTACTCTTGGGGAAACTCAGGTTCAGCGAGGGGAAGGAACCTGATGTAACCAAGCCAGTAGGCGGTGGAGCCGGAATCTCCTCCTGGCTCCATCTGACTGCAAAGCCCACATTCTTTGCCTTGAGCTCTACCTAACAGCTCCCTTTCTTACCCTCCCAGGAATACACAGAGCCCTCTTCATGTGGCCTCAATTGTGCCCGGGCCTCTCTGAACAGTGGACAACTGTTTGGCTATCCAGCTTTTTCAGGTGGAGGCCAAGCGGGATTCAATGTGTGACCAGGGTTGAGCCACGGTTAGCACTGTACGTTTTATATCAGGGCTAGCTGGCTTGAGGATGTGGACTTCAATCCATGACAAGCCCCATTTCAGAGTCGCCAACAGTTTTCGTGATATCTCCGCATCTGATCAGTCTGAGTCACAATATCAATATATTTCATAACAGTAAAGTTTGTTTCTTCAAACATGCTTTAAAACAAAGCCACATTTAAGACATGGGTTTGTCACCACTCTGTGGAATTTTCATGTGAAATAAATGAGGACTCCTTTTTGTAAAAGCCTTGACTAATTTTTTCTGGGGTGGCTGCTATGTGGCCCAGATTAGACTAGATTAGATTTTATTACTTAGATTCTAGTTAATGAGGCTTTATAGAAACATCTTTTCTTTTGACCAAATTTTACCTGAAAAGCCAGTGATCTAAACAGAGGCCTGAAAGTATGTTGTGAATTTCAGTTGACTGATGGATCCCGGTGCCCCTATTTCTTTTTTTTAATTGAAGTATAATTGATTTACAATGTTGTGTCAATCTCTGCTGTACAGCAAAGCGACTCAGTTATACACATATATACATCCTTTTTAAAAAAAATTTATTTTATTTATTCTTGGCTGTGTTGGGCCTTCGTTGTGGTGCACGGGCTTCTCATTGCAGAGCATGGGCTGTAGGCACGTGGGCTCCAGTAGTTGTGGCACGCAGGCTCAGTATCTGTGGCTCGTGGGCTCTAGAGCACAGGCTCAGTAGTTGTGGCACATGGGCTTAGTTGCTCTGTGGCATGTGGGATCTTCCCGGACTAGGGCTCGAACTCGTGTCCACTGCATTAGCAGGCGGATTCTTAACCACTGAGCCACCAGGGAAGCCCTATACATCCTTTTTAAATATTCTTTTCTGTTATGGTGTATCACAGGATACTGAATATAGTTCCCTGTGCTATATATTAGGACCTTGTTGTTTATCCATTCTAAATATGATAGTTTGCATCTACCAACCCCAAACTCCCAGTCCATCCCTGTCCCTCCCCCCTGCCCCCCTTGGCAACCACAAGTCTGATCTCTATGTCTGTGAGTCTGTTTCTGTTTTGTAGATAGGTTCATTTGTGCCATATTTTAGATTCCACATATAAGTGAGATCATATGGTATTTATGTTTCTCTGACTTTACTTAGTATGATAATCTCTAGTTGCATCCATGTTGCTGCAAATGCCGGTGCCCCTATTTCTTACACGCTTATGTCTTTTCCTGGATAGACCACTTCCTCCCATGGCATATTTGGGTCAATCTGAGAAAGCTCTGTCAGAAAATTTTAGAAATGACTTGGTTTACAGGGAGACATGGTGGCTAATCTACCCAATTTGTGGTTCTAAATAATAAACTAATGAAGTCATTGTAGTTTTGGGGGGAAAACAGCATAGTCTAATTGGAAGTCCATATAAAAGCATTTTAAGCTTTAAGGCTGAAGAGGGATGCATAAATAGAGATGTGGGAACTGTCCAACTAAAAGTAACCTAAACAGTTTATATTTGGTTATCGAGTGGGCTGTCCATTTCATTCTGACTGTGGTATTCATCACTCCAACTGGTTGCTTATGCTGACAGTGACATTAGGTTTATTCTTCAATACCTAATGATAATCGTAACTTCCACTTACTGACTGCCTACTATGTACTGGGCATGGTGCTAACCAAGCTTTTTTTTTTTTCTTTCTTTTTTTGGCTGTGCCACATGGCTTATGGGATCCTAGTTCCCTGACCAGGGATTGAATTCGGACCCTCGGCAGTGAGAGCAGAGTCTTAACCACTGGACCACCCTAACCAAGCATTTTTCACAAGTCGATTCCACATGCTCTCCATAGGCCAATGGAACAGGGTGTTATTTGAATTCCACAGAAAACCAAGGCACAGGGAGAATCAGTAACTTGCCCAAAACGCATGGCTAGGAAGTGGCAGGGCCAGGATGGAAACCACACACACCTCCACAGTCCCCGCACACTGTCTGCCTGCCTCGTCCCCAGTGGGATAACCTCACAGAGCTCCATGTTCCTGGGCAAGGATCTGGGCCACACAAACAAAAGTGGTTACGACTCACTGACTCTGGAGAATGGGCGCTTAGACTTCCTACCCCTTACATTTGTTGGGGCTCAAGGTCTTTGCCTTCAAAGGCAGATTACCCTTCAACCGACTGCATCAGATCTCTGCACAGTCCTATCAAGGAATGGAGATATAGTGGTTATTGAGGACTTGTGGTTCTACTCAGGCAGATTTCTATTGAACACTCTTCTCTCTTCTCAAGGAAGAGGATTTGAGAAGGACGTTCCAAGGAAAACATGAGGTATGACACTAATATAATAAGGTTTGTTTTTAAAACAAACACATCAGGAGTTACATACCCAAACGCACGTGATCCCTTTCTACGTAGTCATTGTTGAGGGCTGTAAACGTACTCTGGTGATATTGCCCCTGCTTCATACGGCTTTGGAATTTTCCTTTTGCAATGACATCCAGAGCCAAATTTTGAAACAGGCAAGGAAGACGGTCACTATTTTATGGCCACTCCTTGGTTTAGATCAGCTTTGGTATTTGGTTTCCTCAGCTCTGGCCTCTATCTTATCCATCAGATCGGCTTGAAATGACTTTTGGCCTCTATCCGAAACAAAGTCCCTCCCTGCTGAAGGATGGAGGTTTACTGCTGCGTCATTCTCAGCATCATGTGTCAGAAGCCTGGAGCACTCATGCCCATAGCTCCTCAGGCAGGCCAGCCACTTAACTCATGCAGCGCTCAGACATGTGTCTTATATTTTTGGATTCAAAAAGAAGCAATATTATCTTGCATCATGTTTGACTACAGTAAAAATATGCGATCTCTTTCAGTGATAGAGTTTGGAAAACTCAGCGTGGTTTTCCCTTTTCCTCAATTCTGGTTATCTGAAAGGGCTGAGGAAGAAGTGGCAACGCCTTGAAATGTTAACTCTCCACCTGTCTGAACCTTTTGCTATCTTACTTCTTTTTAAGATAAGAAGAGGCTTACCAGGCTGTTAAAAGTTGGACTTTGCTTTTACTCTTGAGCTAGTTTACTAATTACACCATAAAGCTAATTAACAGTAAAACCCAGATACTAGAATCGTGTCATTTTCTTCCTCTATAAAAATCCAATTATTTCAGGAGTCACTGATGTAGTAGCTCAGGCCTTGCTCTGAATCTGACCATGATGAAAAGAAAGCATTTCCAGATTCCCCACCCCCTTTGCTCTGTGAAAGGTTTTAAAACCTAAAGTCCACTAGAATCTACATTACAGTTGGACTTTTCCATTTCTACCAGGAGACAGTGTTCCTGCATAGATAGTTCAGGTTCTGACTCTGGTTGTGATGGCCATGCAGTCAGAGTCTTGGTGTGGGAGTAGCTTTAGAAATTGCATCAGTTCTTCCAAATCTCCAACGTACTATTTAGAGACCTGAAAAGTAATTTACTCTGGGATGCTTGTGGCCAAGAAAGTAAATGCAGCTCTTACTTTCAGAGGAAGTTCCACTGCGAAGCAATCCAGCACAGTTGTGCAGTGGGTGCTCGTCCTCTCTGCACATCGCTGTAGAGAGCACCATTCTAAACGCTGGGGGTGCAGTGGTGTACAAGGCAGGTGGGGGTCTCTGCCCTCGGGGAGATGCTCCTGGATCCAGAAGATCTCCTCAGCTCTGTGTGATTTCAGTTCAAGACAGATGTGCCAAATGATTTGAAAAAAATTGTGCTAGTAAGATTATACTTCAAATCAGTTTATAAGTTTGAGGTTTGAGGGATTTTAAAGAAAACTTTCGTGCAGTCATTTAGGCAGGTGGAGAAAGGTACCAGGTACACTATTGGTAACACAAGACTTAGAAGGGAGAGTGAAAAAGGCAGCCGAGTATAGAGGAAGTGCTTTTTAAAATTTTGGCTTATGACTGTAACAATGCATTACAAATACTCTCTAACTCCCACAAAGGAATGAGATGCTACTATTACCTTATACTTTATTTTCTCTTAGCTGACAAGACACTGTGATCCCTGGCCTTGTGATATCCTCTGTATTTTTATATCCCAAGTTGGGCACATTCAGGGCACAAACTCCACGATGGAGGATCAGTGGAATGTGGGTGCCTCCTGTTTGAGAAACCAGCTTTTACTTTTTTTACATAAAGTGGAGACAAACAGAAATCAGAATGAAGAAGGAATCTGAGCAAATAAACAAGCAGGTCACTGAGAAGTGGACAGAGATTTGCAGACATAGAAGAGGACGACTGATTCCGAACATGCTGGCTCGCTGGACCTCCACCGACTGGAAAAGAATATAAAAGCAGAACTCAACTGAAGTCTTACTAAAAACAGAGCAGGTGGCCTAGGCAATTCCAGTGAGGCAGAGATCTAATACACAGTAATTTTATCAGCAAATGTTTAGAGTTTTTTGCCTAAAAATGCAAAAAAACCTTTACTGATTAACCTCAAAAATTGCATACTTTATCTTACAACTTTTAGCTTCTAATAAACAAAACATCTGCTGTTAATTCACTTCTATAAAAAGAAAAAACTGAGACAAATGTTGCCATGTAGGCTGACTCCTACTTCCATATAATGTCTTTTCTTTTTCTTTTTTTTTTTTTTTTTTAGCAGAAAAAGGTTTATGGCAGGGCCAAGCAAGGAGAACGGATGGCTTGTGCTCAGAAACCCCAAACTGTACAATGTCTTAACTGCTGTAAAGGCAGATCTGACCACAGTTTTAAGACTTTTCTTGAAAGTCCCATTTTTGCCTTATTTGATTCTATTTCTGGGACAGGAGTCCAGGTCTCTTTATAAAGGCAAAAAGAGCCTTTCAGGTTTCTTCAACATACTGGAAAGAACAGGTGATGACACAGGGTTCCAAGCTAACAGAGAAATTATAAACTTCCCTGAGTTCCACCAAGAGAAATCTCACCAAACTGATAAACATAGTAACTTCTGGCTGATTCCTACTTCATGCAAAGAGGACGGACTTTCTCAGTAATAGAACTTATTAATCTTTGTATTAAGCATCTGTTATGGACTGATTAAGCACTTCATGGATAGAAGTTAAAGGAAACATTCCATTTCCAACTTGATAAAGAGTATAAAGACTGACTCTTACATAGGCTAAGAAAACTTTGAGGTAGAAGCTCAGCGTGGCCAATTTCTGCACCAGAGGAGTTTCTGCACCTACAGGAGGTGGTTCATCCGTCACAGCCAAAGAGCTGTCAGGAACACTCCACCAGCAGCCTCCGGGTGGGTCTGCAGACTGACTTCAGGTCTGATTGCATTTTGTCGCTGAAATGTAATCCTGCTATAGAGGGTCGCTCCTCCCTCATTAGAGGGTACACAGTCAGGGCTGGCCTCCTGGGCAGAAATAAGAGGCAAAAGGCACCTGCTAATAATCTCTGGAAACACCAGTGCCAGCCTCCCTTCTGTGCAGCAGACGTCTTTAAAACAAGAACATGGGGCCGGAGCCCAGATAAAGAAATGCCACTCAGAGGTTTCCCCCAAGTTAACTACAACAACTTGAATTTCTGTTTACACAGCCGAGGGCCTGGAAAGGATGCTGAAGTGAGAAGAGAAAGCTGCTTAGGGGATAAGCAAGATGAGATGTTTCCTAGGGTGGAGGGCAGGACCTAATAAACAAACTGAAATCAAACCCTGTTTATTTCTGTTGGGACAACTTTAGACCAGTTCCAAAGTTAGTACAGTGCCTGACAACCAGAATGCCGTCAGTCTTACACTTTCCAAACATTACACAGAAAAGCATCCTGCTTCCCTTCCCTTTTGTTTAAAATCACTCGGCACTAACTGTGACCACCGGGGCTGTGGAGCAGGGGCCCCGGGAACTGAGAGCTCTGAAGAATGTGCAGGAAGCACCCCGGGGCTCCTTCCGACAAGAACACTCCCCGATTATAAATGCCACAACCTCTGTTTCCAGGAATCATAGCGGATCCTGCACAATGAGTCCTTGGACTCCTCAAATGGGACTAGCCTCTCAACGCAAACAGAAAAATAAAAGAGCTCCATTCTCTCTCCCGCGAGACATCCAGAGGTATGGGAGGACAGTGAAGTGCTGAGGTCTGGGGCCAGGCACTGCCACAACCCAGCTGCACTACAACCCCTTAGATAGCATGCTGCTTCCACTGGGGTCACAATAAGGTGACTGAAGTTGTCATGCACTATTTATTTAAGCAAAGAGTGTGCAGGATGAGGTACACCACACCAAAGTGTTTTCTCAGATATTCTCGTCCTTCAAAAACTTATCATTGGGACGCAATATCCAGGCCTTTCTCTTGCAGAAGGGCGGATGCCATATTTAAAGTGAGATACCAGAGTCCACGTGACTCCTGTTACCCACGTCAGGTGCACCCTGTGTTAGGAGAGCTGTAACTCTGAGCCAATATATAGTCATATCCCGCTCACTGTTTACCAAGTGCTTTCATATATGTATATTACGTCGCTTAATTTTCATAGCACTTTACTGAAGCACAGGATGATATTATTATTCCCATCTTATAGATGAGGAAACTGAGCTACAGTTACGTCCTACCACTGAGACCTACAGCTAGAACATGCCAGAAATGGGGTCAAAGTACGTTCTATTTCCAATACACAGAAGTTTTTCATTTTAAGAAAACACACTGGAGAAACCGCTGTGAAAAGTGTTCCAATGATGATGCCAGTATCATAACATTATGGCTTAAAAATGTACAACATTTAGTTCTGTGGGTTGTGTATCTTAGAGATGCTGAATTAAATATTTACTGTTTGATTCCTGGACTGAGTTAAATACACAATAATCAACAGATGTTCCAAAGAGATACTATTTGTATTTATCTCTAAGAAAAGATACCTACGGGACTTCCCTGGTGGTCCAGTGGGTAAGACTTCGAGCTCCCAATGCAGGAGGCCTGGGTTCCATCCCTGGTCAGGGAACTAGGTCCCACATGCATGCCGCAACTAAGAGTCCGCATGCCACAACTAAGAAGTCCGCACACCACAACTAAGAGGCCCGCATGCCGCAACTAAGAGTCTGCATGCCACAACCTAGACCCAGCGCAGCCAAAATAAATAAATAAATATTTAAAACAACAAAACAAACTCTGTAATGACCTATCGAGGAAAAGAATCTAAAACACAGTGGATATATGCATATGTATAACTGATTCACTGTGCTATACAGCAGAAACTAACACAACATTGTAAATCAACTATATTCCAATAAAAATTTTAAAAAGATACCTAAACAAATAAACATAAATCTAAGCAAAAAATGAATGCGGTATGATAGACTGACTTGATATAAAGCGTAGGTATGGTCCCTACCAAGAAGAAACATTATTAACCATTTGCTAGTTAAAGATCACTATGGAGAGGAAACAGAATTACACCATCATGACTGAGTGCCAAGCCAGCTGGACTCCACCTGAAAGCTCTAACTCAAATATTAATATAAGACATATAAAAATATTAAAAAATAGCTAACCTCTAATCAGATGTACAACCTACAAGAAAATCATTTTTTCACTTACCATCTATAATAGAACTTGTTTTCAGAGATCCTTAAAGATATGAGATACTTAAAGACACTTAAAAGATACTACATGACTTGAAGACATGTAATCAGAGTATCATAACTTTGTTCACATCAAATTACGAAATAAATATGCGTGTGTATATATACACACACACACATATAACACACAAACAACTATCATCCCGAGATAACTAACCTTCAACAAAAACTTAAATGAGAAAGATGCACTGACTCAGGGATTTCCAGCCAAAAAATATCTGATATATAAATATCTCTAAATATATGACCTCAAATATTTTCTAAAATAACACATGGTTACAAATAAGTAAAAATGCTTGCCAAATGGTAAGTTTCAAAACAACATTCTATGCACTGAGTCATACTTATGACTTGGCCAACACAACAGTTGCTTATGCAACTCTTCATCGGGGGAACACTGAGCATCTACAATTCCAAAGTCAACAGGTATGATGTAGCAGCAATATGAGCTTGAACATCTCATACATTAAATTAAGAAAGATCGTTGTGATCAAGGTAGTGCCTTTCTTTATAATATTTTTGTAAGAGATAATATAAATTTTATATTACATAATATAAATATAATAGTTATGAACATAACATTCAGGAATGACTGCACCCCTGGCCATGGTGCAGATCTGCGGGGATGACCTTGCTAGACAGAAGTTGCTAGAGTCTGGCCCTTCGCAGAAGCATCACCCACACAAACATCAGAGCAAGGGTGATGTGTCAGGACAAGCATCCCCTCAGGCACAGGAAGTGCCGATGTAAGGGTTTTGGGCTTAATTGTTTGGTGCCCTTTAGGAGTGATGGAATAAAGACCTCACTGAAGCACCGAAATAATTTTTTGCTCCAGAAAGGTTAGAAAGGCATGGAACATGTAGTCAGTGATAAGGCTATCAAGGCTATCTTGCATGGTGAAGTCTGTCATGGCGAAGGCATCTGTTGTTTACAAGGAACCACATATCAAATCTGCTGTCACACATTAGAATTCCCACCAGGCCTTTTAATCCTCCCCCCCCCCCC
>NW_006796238.1:577134-586116 GCF_000442215.2 Lipotes vexillifer
CATATCAAATCTGCTGTCCCACATTAGAATTCCCACCAGGCCTTTTAATCCCCCCCCCCCCCCGCCCCCGCCCCGATCTACATTCAAGTCATCTCTTGATTCTTGTTCCCCTTGCTTTAAGCCATCATTACAGTCAAAAAGCCTATGAAAATAAAATCTAAGTTTGTGTGTATTTGTGTAGGAAGCTGGAATATTAAAAAATTAGGGAATCAGAAGATGTTCCATTAAAATGATTGGGTAATTACTACTTAGTTTCCTTCTAGGACAAGGATGAATTCCCTAATGATGGGTATTATAAGTAATTAGACAAAGCTGTTCACTTTTCAAAATTAATCATCAATCCTATTAATTATGTCTGTATTACACATTCTATTAAAGTAGCGCACATAATATGAGGCTTTCACACACCAGAAGAGAAGCATTATCATTGCACTTTAGTGACTTGATAATTTATCTGAAAGGAACACAAACATTCGTAATTACACTACTTTTAGTAGGATCACCCTTTTCAATTCTCTTGTGGTAAGAAAACAGGTTACTTCACAAGGTGAAAGCAAGCACACTTTTCTTCAGGGGTTTTAGCACTAAAGAAGCAGCCAGATTAAAGGCAGGTTTGAGGTTTTTAGAGATCCACATGTGACTGATTAGGGAGAACACTCCCCCAGGGAGGAGACCTGCAGCCACGGTGAGGTCGGCACTGTAGGCTTGGAGGAGGCACATGTGACCCCGGGAACAGGTTATCTGGGTTAATAAGGAGCTGGGTTCAAACTGAGAAAAGCTAAAACAGGAGACAATGAAAGCACTGGTCCTCGATGCCTGCTGAGAAGCAACTGGGGGCTTTATGACATGCAGAATGACGGCCTTCCTACCTTCTTCCTTTGCTAGGTGATCTGGATGGGGATGCAGGCTTTGCCACCGGGGCATCGCCAGTAACTGCCTGCAGGTGTACTAGGGCTGCCCGGGCTTGGTGCCCTTACAGAGGGACCACACTGATGGGAAGCTGACAAGAGAATAAGCCTGGAGAGGCCATGGGAGCAAACTGGAGGGTCATAAACTCCCCATATCACAGTCATGAACTGAACTTGACTTCATATGCTTGGACATAACCTGGTCCTTGCTACTTGCAGAAAAGTATGATGCATATAGAGGCTCCTAATGACTACTTCAGTAAGAAAACGTGTATGAAGCACTAGGATGAATGCAAGGACAACAGCACACAGCATCACGCATCAAATGCTAAGACTCCCGGATACGTTTCCCAGAAGATACGTCATAGGTTTATACAGTACAGTTATACTTGTGTCAAGGGGAGGGGGTAGTAGTTGTGGAGGGAGATGTAACAGAAATCAAATTTCCACTCTATCATTATGAGCTCATATGAACCACAATTTAGTGAAAGTACTTACAATCTAACTTGAAATCAAAATCACAAATTGGGGCCAAATTGGTATTTTCTTCCCCACACTAAAGATGAATGCATGGTCTAAATCAGGGGTTCCCAGCCCCCGGGCTGCAACCACTACCAGCCTGAGGCCTGTTAGGAACCAGGCCGCACAGCAGGAGGTGAGCGGCCGGTGAGTGAGTGAAACTTCATCTGCCGCTCCCGTCGCTCACGCTACCAGCCTGAAACAACTCTACCACCCTCCACGGAAAAACTGTCTTCCACGAAACTGTTCCTGGTGGCCAAAAGGTTGGGGACTGCTGGACTAAATAATGCAGGAATTGGAATAGGAAAATATGCAGGCAAAAGAAAAAAAAAAATACAACACAGAATACTATGCTATGCAGGCTTCTTTCCATAAGTTTGGTTTTGTTAAATTGGTTTTGTGAGAAAGAGAAGTGATTTACTGTTATCACATGGAAACAAATTTACTAGCTGAGTAATTTACTAATCACATATTTACCAATTAAGTAGCAAAACACAACAGGAACTTTTTTTAATCTAAAAGAAATTAAATTTGAGTGTTTTCAACACACAAGAAATTCACTGCTGGGTTTTTCCTCTGAAGGTAATAGAATTCTCAGGCCTCCTGGGCCCTAGTTTCCAACTGTGATCCAAGTGCCCCTGGTTGATTTATAAACTGTTTCCTTTAGGACTGAAGTTTTGGTATTTAAATACAGTGGTCCTGGCTGGACATTTCCCCCTCCATCCACCAACACCCTGTCTGAAATAGTGGCCCGGTTACACCTTTCATTCAGGTCTCACCAAGGGCTATGCCACTTTCCAGATGACTGTTGGTCAGCTCTCTGAGAAGACACGTAGCAATAAGTTGGGTGGACGCCTTGATACATTTTTGGCTCCATTTAGGAGCTACAAAGATTACGGGTATTACAGCAGACCCAACGCTCCAGTCACTAAGAGGTGCAGATTTACTAGGGACACTCCTGGCCTACAGCCATGGTCCCAGCATAATTATTAACAGTCCCCACTTCACTCACAAAAGCATGGTTTAAAGAATAAATTGGATAGACAGCCACCCTATTAAAAGAAGAGAATCCATCTTTCACACATAATTTTTAATATTCCCTGACCATTACATTGAGAAACTCAAGCTCTGTAAAATTCTTGAGACCAGAAATTATGCTTTAAAAATCTTCCCATCTCTTGTATATCAGTGTGTAGAATAAGTCTTCAGAGGAAGTGGCCCCACAGAGTGGCCAGAGGAGCTGTCCTGATAAGCTTGAATGGTGGCCAATGTGCACCTGAGCGCCATTTATCGACCCATCTATGGGGACTCTTACAAAGCCCTGTGGCCAGAGGATTTCTCCTCCTCCTCAGGCATCACCCCAAATATATGCACTGACTTGCATCTACGAAGCACGCAAAAATCTTCAAAAATAAACTGCATGATGCCTGTCATTAATACAGCTTGCCTAATTTTTCACCTGCTAACTCTGATTACAGGTTCACAACTGGACTGAGATATGTCATTGCCTTTCACTTGACTTTATGAGCTTTACTTGAAACAAAAGCAATCAAAGAGAGTGAGAGCCTTGGGAGCAGGGACTGTGCCTGTATTAGAGCTGCCAGCTGTCTGAGCCTCGCCTTCTGGACTCCAGAACGGCATCTGGCTTGTGTCCATAGGACCAGTTTTGGTATAGACGTCAGGGGCTGATATACATATGTCCTCTGCTCACAAGATGTATCCCCGTGGGTCACATGAAGGAGAGGGCTCTGTCAGTTACTCAGGCCTAACTCTGTGTCCCTAAGCCCTCCACATGGACAACCACATGGTTTAAATAGAATCAATTAAGTGTTAGCAGACAGAGGAGTAACTGGGGGATTAAAATTAGTATCTGGTATTTAGCTGATCTCAAGGCAGTGGCAAGCTTAGGCACTAAGTGTACCCTGATATGGGACATGGTGTTTCTCTGTGGACAAAAGGACCACGGTCAGTAACAGGGTAAAGGAAGAGTTCCAATATTGAAAATTCTGAAATGGCAAAAGAGCCCAGGAGAGAGAGCGCTATAGCATCACGACATCCTCAGAGAGCATTTCTTATTCTTAATATGCTTTATCTTGGGAACACATCCTCCATGTCTTTCCTCCGCCTGATGTGACTACATTGATTCTATGTGGCACGTCAACCAGAAAAACAGATTTCAAAATTATTAACTGGTCTAGGCAAACGGCTGTTAGTGTAGATTTAGTGGCCACTGGGAGAAAGGAAGGATTTTTTTTCTTGGTCTTACCTATGCAGTAGGGACAACACTGGCCTTTTCTCAACACAGGTCTTTCACAGGATACTGAAGGGCAGGACTCAGAGTAACAGCTAATCACGCTATCTATGCACACACAGCTGGTACACACATCCGGCTTCCAGGACTCCGCTGCCAGGAATATATCCCCTTCATCATTTTTGCAGTAACTAGGCACGCTGTCATTATGGGATGAGGAAGGCTGGAGAGGTTCATCTGGAAAAATGAACAGAAGGTCAGCAGAAAAAAAGATGCTGCAGGCCACCCACTGGGCAACACAGTGAGTTTCACTCTGTCCCATACAAAGCACGCTCGGTCACCAGGGCTTTGTGTGCCTCCTTAAAATGGACTCAGGGGCTTCCCTGGTGGCGCAGTGGTTGAGAGTCCGCCTGCCGATGCAGGGGACACGGGTTCGTGCCCCGGTCCAGGAAGATCCCACATGCCGTGGAGTGGCTGGACCCGTGAGCCATGGCCGCTGAGCCTGTGCATCCGGAGCCTGTGCTCCGCAATGGGAGAGGCCGTGACAATGAGAGGCCCGCGTACCACAAAAAAAAACAACAAAAAACTGTAGCTGGGTTTTCTCTTACTTGCAGCCGCATGCAGTCCTAACCAATTAACACCCAAACAGATTTTCAAACTGTATGTAACACTTCAATGTTCAGGCATTCACATTAATGACTGAAAGATGATGGGAAATGTAAATCACTCCTGAGGACGCACCTACAGAGAAATCATCTGCAAGACTTGTGTGTTTTTGCTACATAAATACAGACCAGAGGGTCTCCAGATCTAGTAACAACCTGAAACAGAAAAGAACGTCACCAGAAAACCCAGGTATCTCTTTGGTTCTTGCCATTCACTGAACTGATTTGAGAGCTGTAAGCTCAAGCAGAAAGCTGACTGGGATGTAACAAAGGAAAGCGTAATACTAGTTAGTGAGGTTTCCTAGTTTAGAAATGTCGCAATTGCACTGACAAGAAAGCACTCCCAACCACCTATGCACTTGAGAGTCTAGAAAAAGCCATGATGGTCCCACCCAGCAAACCTCTAAGAGAATCCCATTTTCTCAAAGGATACAGGGTCAGAAGAATTATCATCCATTCTCATAGTCAACATCATGAAGTCTGCTCTTTCATATACATGTAGCTATCACAGTGATGCAGAAGCTCTAAGTGTCCCATTTTCCTCCCATCCACCTCCTGAATACACCCTACAGCCAGCAAGTTTGATTTGACAAGAAGAGTCTCTTTGAGAAGCGGGGCAATTGCTTTATTTTGGGCTCTGAACCCAAAGCGTGTAACTGTATCTCCTACTGCCAGTCCTGAAGGCAGCAACAGTGAAAGAACAGCCATTGGTTCCATTGTTCCAAATGTGCTTCAGGTCCAATTTTAGGTAAGTTTCCATAGATCACATGCATATGAGTTAAAGTTGGTAAAATGGGATTACTTTCTCAGGCATCTTTTCTGGATCATCCATGTCTAGGGATAATTTCTTTTTAAGAGACTGACTGATGTTAACTT
Organism: Lipotes vexillifer; assembly: GCF_000442215.2. Lineage (NCBI taxonomy): Eukaryota > Metazoa > Chordata > Mammalia > Artiodactyla > Lipotidae > Lipotes > Lipotes vexillifer. The sequence goes on from NW_006796238.1 coordinate 582,354, forward strand.
TTGATTTGGCTGGAAATCAGGCCAACTCACACTAGTCTACACGAGGCTCTGCAAATTGCCACGAGGTTTCTGTGTGTTATGACAGCTTAGCTCTTGCAAGCAACACCTAACTTGGTGTCTGAAAACTTAGAAGAGGAAGCATGAAATAGTAGCTGAAATGAACATCCTAGAGTCTGGAGGGGACCCCAGGAGACATGGGAATGTGCCGGCAGAGCTGGAGTGAGAGCTGCAGCTGAGATGCAGCGTCTGCAGGTCTTCAGCCCCCAGGGCAAGAGACTTCTGAGCCCTGGCTGAAGATATCATTTGGGAATCTTGCCCAGGCTATCTTCCTTCTTTGGGCCTTTCTTTCCATTTTTAGGAAAAAATGAGACCCCTTCTTTACACTCTGATTCTAAATATCAACTCACTTATTTTGTTTTTACCAGTTCTTTCACTGGTGTTCATTCATTCTTTTTATTTCTATACCAGAGAAATAAAAGAAGAAAAGAGGGATCTCTATTCTGTGCTACGCTTCTTTCCAACTTTAAAAAATCAAAAATGACGGAGAATTTTAAAAGTGTGAAAAGAGAAAGAAGTGCTTTTCTATTCTCTGCCTTTCTCACCTTGGTGAGGTATCATCACCTACAGGGATGCTCAGTCTTTCTTCATGAGCCCACTTCGGTTTCTAGACCTTGCTCTAAACCAGGCCAGAGGAGAGGGGGAGTTAAGAACAGAGGGAACGACAAGGCAACCCAGGAGATACAATCACCATGAGGGATGCAACTCTTCTAGTTGTACATATATATCATTTTGGGACAACTTTAGGATGCAAGTATCCTAAGGTTAGAGATCGTATTTTTCTAGATGTGAAATACTCCATTTATCAATGCTTCTGTCGAAATTTACTGCAGTGTGAAGAAATCAATGTTTTGAATTTTAAGACTTTTTATCTTTTTATCGCTGCAACACAACTATGAATGGAAAGTTCAGAAAGATCAATGATGGGGTAGGTGACTGATTTTAAAATACAAGAGCATTCTAGATACAAACTTATTCACAGCTTTAAGTGTAACCTTCAGAATACTCATCTAGGAAACAGAAAGTCCTGACATTTAAGATGAAGGCTATCGCTGAAGTATCTCTCAAGTTATATGTAAAGTAAGGAGGAGTCACCTAGGCATACGTTTACAAAGGAGAAGCCAAAGCCAGGCACACATGGGGTGCTTGTTCCTGTTTCTAGAGGGGAGGTCTCTGCTCTGCTAGAATCGGCAGGGCCTCTGCTCATGCGCACTGGCCTCGAGACCTGGCTCTAAGAAATCAGTCCTTGGCACACACAGGAGTCCCATTTCCAGGGAGCTCTTGTCCTTTGCCTGGGCTGAACCTCTGAGTCCAGTCAGGTGTCCCACCAATAAATTTGGGCCAACCCCTATATTTGTCCTCAGACCCTCAGACAAGTGGGAACAGAGGTACTTCCCACTTTAGTTAAAGCTTCCTGGGTTACATGTGCTCTTAATGCTTTCCTTTCCAGGCACTCCTCTCACTCTGTCATGATTTACTTAAAGGTGGAGTACTGGCTTGTTCAGCTCTTCTTTTGCATTACTGCTCCACAGGATAGGAGTTGTGGCTGTTCTCATCAACCCCGGGATCCCCATGGCTCAATTCAGGCATTCCATAAGCACTTGTAAAATGAATATATTAAATGGATATAAATTCATGATCACCAGTGAAGAGACCACTCAGAGTAGTTTCCACCAGGAGGATGGGAATAATCATGTTCATATATTAACAGAGAAATATTAGGGTTTGTGTCTAAGTAAAAGAGTGATGACAAAAATATAGGAGGGACTAGGGTATATCCTAACAATACATCTGAACTATTTCTTATACTATAAAAGACGTTGCACTAATTAAGCTTTTCAGATTAACATGGTTGAAAATTATGCCAAAGATTCTGTACTAAGATGATAATACCTCAGCAGCAGGGCATGATGACAACAGCAAATAATGTTGCTATTCCTACAATTTCCTCTGATGCAATTAAAAAATATCATCAATGTGAACCCAGGAAGAATTCTGGACATCAACTATGCTGGTTATATAATGACAGAACAATAGATTCTAGCTGGCTGACTAGATAATCCAATGTAAAAAAAGTAATAAAATACAAGGGCTCATGTTTTCCTGAGCAGAAATGCTCTAAGAACATACATTTAGAAGGTAAATGATTACTGATTTAAGTTGAAAAGATAAAAGACTGAGCAACAACAAAACTAGTGTGCCGTCAACTTGGTAATTATACATATACAAATTAAGTCATATATTCTAGTGTTAATTAGAATTGCTACTTGCATTGCATAATCAGCAACTTATGTTTAAAAGTCTGACAAAATTTCATTATATTTGTTTCATGACCATAAATTCACCTGCTAAGGCCAGATTATCTGAAAACTAAAAAAAAAAAAGAAAACAATAGTACTCTTTGTACATATGCAGTGCTGGTCACTTAGTACTTCTGGATCTTAACTTAATCATCACAGATTTGAGAAGGTGGGCATTATGCATCTTTTAGTGATTCCTCTGTTTAACATTCTCAAAGTATCTTCACCACCCTTACATATTTCAAAGATTTTATTTACATTATTTATCAATAATTGCTCTTATAATAAGATAATAAAATAATTAATAAATAATTAATAAATAATTGCAATTATTTATCAATAATCACATCAATAATTGCTCTTCATATTTATCAAAAGATGACTTTTCACATTAGCAAAATCATCTGGAATAATCTGGTACAGCAGGACTGTCTCTTGAGTCTGAGATGTAGGGTTAAGAAAAAAAGGGTAGAAAGAAACAATTTTTTTTTTTGCTGTTGTTCAAAGTCACCTCAGGTGCAAGGCATATTGACTGCATAAATATGTGGTTGATAGAAAGGAATGAATTTAGAAAGCTGCCTGCCAGATGTTCCTGCCTGGGTTACTGGTGACTGGGTCTGGCCCACTCCCACGTGGGGCTCAACCCAGCCCACCGGTCCTGCAGAATGACAACGCCCAGGCTGCAGCCCCTCCCCATCGGCCCAGTGCATCCCGAGGTGCCGGTTACCTGGACACTGTGGGCAACAGGAGTCCTGGGTGCGTGTGGGGTTCTGGCAGAGCAGTGGTGGGCACACCTCTGTCTCACACAGCACCCGCCCGCTGTGGCAGGTGCACTGAGTACAGGTGTCAATGTGCCATGTTTCTCCTTCCACAAAGTACTCTCCCCCAGGGGCATGGCAAATGGAGGGGGTGCTGAGCTCCGGCTTCTGCACCACAAAGTCATCTGGGGAACGACACAAAATCCAAACACAAGAAATTATTCATCTGCAGTCTTACCAGCTCGGGAAGAACCTGGTGCTGTGGGCTTTAAGGGACAAAGAAGATGAATTGGCTGTTTCCCTCAAGAACACAGGGAAGAAAACATTCCATGCACAGAAATATAAGGCAACAGCAGAAGAGCTAGTTTCAGGAAGTGAGGTTCAAGTGGCTCCAGTTTGTCAACAGTAACGAGAGGCTCCAACGAGATAATTAAATTACAGGGGGCTTCCCTGGTGGCGCAGTGGTTGAGAGTCCGCCTGCCGATGCAGGGGACACGGGTTCGTGCCCCGGTCCGGGAAGATCCCACATGCCGCGGAGCAGCTGGGCCCGTGAGCCACAGCCGCTGAGCCTGCACGTCTGGAGTCTGTGCTCCGCAACGGGAGAGGCCATAACAGTGAGAGGCCCGCGTACCGCAAAAAAAAAAAAAA
>NW_006796238.1:586126-602924 GCF_000442215.2 Lipotes vexillifer
AGGGACTCCTACTGTTGAAGAGAACAGGAGCCTCTTAGGGGATGTCTGCGAATGTAGGGTTATCTAGAATAAAGATCTCTCATTTACTGAATGCTTCCTATGGTCCAGTTTCCATGTTAGTGCTTTACATATGTTACTTCATTTATTCCTTACACCAATCATGTGAATAGGTACTGTTATCCTATTTAACATATAAGGAAACTGAGAACTCAGAGTATTAAGGGCAGACAAGGGATCTGAACCCAAGTCTATGTTTGTTTGGATCATGGATACACCTCCAGATTAAATACAATTGTAAACTGATTTGTGCCCCATTCACTTCATTATCTCTGGGACCCTGAGTCCTTTCAGGCTTAGAAATAAGTCCTACTGTTGAGCAGGACACACCCCAATCCCCACCAGCTGCCGGCACACTGAGCAGGCATGCTCTTTCAGAATCAACAGTCTGAACCCTCACCTGAGACTAAACATTTGTTTGGCGATATGATCAAGAGAGGTAAACGCCCAGGGGCCAATGATAACTATGAGTTCTTTCCCCAGACGAGAGGCGATTTGGGGCTCTTGGTGAGATGATAGAGAGGGAATTTAATGCTGAAAATGTCTGGAGAGGCACTGGGAGTTGCCCTCAAGTTGTGCTGGCGAAATGAGAAGTATGAAGATATTAACCATATTCGTGTCATCCAAATACAACAGGCGTTTCAAGAAGGTGCTGACAGTGTGGAACCCTGTGGAGAAGCCATCTGGAGACAGCATGGCGGGCTCATGCTTGGAGATCAGTGGAATCTGGGCCTCAGAAGAACTACCCTGTTTGTGCAGAGATACTCAGAGCTGACGTCTCCTAAGAACTCACGGGCTGTGACTTTCAAAGCAGTGGTCAACCTGAGATGTAGCAATACTGATGAGATACAGTGGTGTGGGCCCAGCTCCAGCTAAGAAGGCATTGTATAACATTTAATACAGCTTTATCTCAAGGGAGCTAGTAAAGACTGGAACTTTGACCAAGTGGACATATCACAGAAAACTGACATCAGCCAACGCTTACATTCATAACCAACTGGGCCAAACTTTCTAGTATATGAGGAAAGTAGAAAGGAAGATAATTAGAATGAAAATTGAGCTGCGATGAGATAAAAGTGCATTTCTCACTGTTTATAGAAAAAGAAAAAATAGTTCCAAAGACTATTAATAAACTACTGTTGGAAAAAGTCTCCCTTTTGAAAGGACTTGGAGAGGATCGACAATTGCTGCCCTTTTAAATGCTGCCATGTAAGGAAACGGTCAGAAGAAAAACGATGTGTGTTTGCAGGTGTCTTACTCTGTGAATTCCTTTGCTATATATATATCCATGTGCCTCAAGGCAAAACATGAGTGACCAGATAGATGGAGGTGATAGAAAAACTGAAAGGTAGAGGGTAAGAAAGGGAAAAATAATCTGAGAAACAGTATCATTTGGTGAATCTTCTGTCAGAAGAGTTCAGAGGCTGCTCACTTATCTCAGAAGGAAAAACAGCTGATCCTTGAATAGAAGGCAGGAGAAAATATTCTTTGAAGTGGGAGTCCACAATTGCAACAATGCTTGGTCTCTATTCAGAAAGATCCATATGTGGCAACTCACTAAAGACATTTGGAAAAAAACATACCTACACATCCATATGTATCAATACCTGTATGTTTTTATATGTCTATATCTACATAGTCACACATCCACAATAATACATCAATAATTCTGTGTGTGTTTAAGAACTTTCCATATCTCTGTAATAGAGAAAACTAGATTTGGTTTCACTGACTTTCAGTGCTTAAGTCAATCATCTGTTCTTAGTAACATCTTTGCATTTCCACTGGTCGGAGTTCTTCACTGAGTACACCGTTTAGCAAAGACCCAGGTGCAGGCCACACTCTGCACACTCATGCCTATAATTAAAGCATGGGGTCTTCATTGGAACAAATGATTTTTCCTTCCCCAAAGAGTCAACACAGAGCTCTGTCTCATTAAATTGTTCATTTATCTTCTGTTTCAGTGGGCACTAGGGGTTTTTCATATTTAACTAGCAAAACATGTGAATAAGGAAGCAGTTTTGATACAGAGCACATCTGGCTTAACTATGTGAAACAAAACAAAACAACTTTGTCATCTGGTCCCCTATAGGGGTATGGGGGCTGCATGTCACTTTGATACCTTAGTTACTGAGGTGTGTAGAATGTCAGGGCTAAAAAGGACTTCCAGTGCCTTTCTGCCAACCCCCTCCCTGGCAGGCAAAGCAGGTGCAGACTGAGGTGCCAGCATGCGGTACCTCCCTCCCAGGCCGGGCCTGCCTTGTTGCAAAAGGCCCAGGCCTCAGGTTGCTGACTGCACCCATTGTACAGGTGGAGGGAGATACAAAACCAAGACTGACTGGGGAAATACAATCCCTACCCCCAAACCGGACAGTACATTTCAACTTTAAAAGAAATCCGATGCAAGAATCAGGAGACTTCATGTCTCCCTGGCCCTCTAGCTGACACACTATTTTACTTTGGGTAAGAAAGCTAATCTCTCTGTGTCTGTTTTCCAAACAAAAACTGCCTAAGCGTATTTTTCCCTAATTCAGTGGCCTCCACTTGGTGGAAGAAATAATAACTATGAAACCATGCTGAGCTCTTTGGATCAAAGGCACTAGATGAGGTATTATGGTAATAATTACTGTTATGGACAACCATAATTTGGACCGCTATGAATTATAAATCTGTTATGTTCTTCTACTAACTTATCTTGATTACCATTATTATGACTGTAAATGTTTTGGATGTGTGTTCACTCTGAACATCTCCATTTGGCAACACTACCACATATCCATTAATTTTTTAAAAAAAGCAATATCCACAGACTTCAGTAATTCTCTCCCTCTCGGATATTACTTTATAAATAAGAAGCTTTCATGGAATAAAATTAACAACAACCCCCTCCAATTAACTAAGACATTCAGTCTTATTACACTATCCGTAAGATGGAGAGCTGGAGCTTTAAGTACATAAGCCCACAAACCTGTACACAAATGTAGTTCAAAGACCAATGTAATTGAGTAAACCTTCAAAAATAAGGAGAGTGGTTTTAGAGCTTTAGAATAATTCTCTGGTTTTTGGCTAATCATTTATAGCACCTGGCTGATACTCGTGGCTATTGTTGACAAAAACCAGAGAGCTGAAATATGTTCCAGGGGTCGTCCCCTGCACTTCCCCTGGAAATACAGATGTGATGAGGCAAAAGTCATTTGCTTAGGGAGCACACGAGATGGCGGCCAGCTTTTACCTGAACATGACGGGCAGCACTGTCCCGGATGAATGGTGGGGTTGCCACAGGCAGGCACCGGGCAGGTGATCAGAGCACACATTTCCCGTCCACTGTGACAGTAGCATTCCCGGCACCCATCATGCCAGCTTTCCTCATTTTTATGATGATGACCATCCATGGACAGACATGTGCCTGACAGGACGGGTGGCCCGGCTGCAGCAGGGACCTCTGGACAGACAGAAGGCAGCCTGGTAAAGAAGGAGCTACTGCACAGGAGAAACAGCCTGTAGTTCCTTACAGGTAATGCTACCCAGCCACCAAAAATCCTGTCTACACAGCACGGCTTGTGACACAGGGAAGGATCATGAAAAGAATTTAAGTTAATATGCTCTCAATTTTGAAAAAAGAAAAAAGGGAGTAAAAAACCCTGCAAATACATTTCTCTGCTATTGGTAGGCTTATAACTTTTCTTTCCTCCCTTCACTCCACATTCTCATATTCTATACAGTAAACAAGCACTGACTGATTTCAGCGTGAATGTTACACATATGTTTAATACATGCAGAATAATCACTCTAGAAATCATCATTCAGTGGGGCAATCCTGGGCCGCTAGTAACTAACAGATTTTCGTTCTGCAGAACAATTGAAGCAGTGACTAGATTTTTGTTTACTCTGACCCCCTAAAAACACTGTTAAGGTGGTAACTGTCCAACTCTGAAAAAACACAGAACAAACTTTAGGGGTCTTTTACTGCTTCATCTGTGGCTCGTGTGGACAACTAAAACTAGCTGGGGTGGGCAGTGGCGCTGGAGCTGGGGTAAGGGCTCACACAGCTTCAGGAACATCCCTTGAGGGGGAAGTCCTGCACAAGGTACTCCCAGGACTCACACCTATACACAACTATAGGCTGGCATGTGGTTATTCAGCAAAAGTCTACATTCTCAGGGAAAACTCTGTTACCAAGAAAATACACAAGCAGACTATTTAGCCTCACCCACCCTCAAAGGGCTGTGAAAAGGGACCTTTGCTGTATCAATCGTCTCGATCCACTGCTGGACAGAGGGAGACTCTATGGAGGTCAAGATAAAGATGCTTTAGGCTAAAGTTCCTGAGACAAGTAAAACTGAAGAGCTAAGAAGTGATTAATTTGGTCAATGTGGGGTCTGTTCCTTTAAGTTCTATTCTGAGCTCTTATTCCATTGAGATGAAAGGACAAGGGATGGTCCTCTAGAGAGTGACAGTGGTGTCAGAGTGGACAGCAATCACTGAAATTATTTCACTGACTTCTGTTCTTGGTTTCTGTGCCTCTGATTGCTCTGAGCGGGGAAGGGTTATGCGTTGGGACTTACCTCTGCACTTGCAGATAAGACAGCCACGACTGTCCTGCTGGAAACCCAAGGGGCAGATCTTACTGCATGGGAGCTCTGGGCATTTCTTACAACGACAGATGTCACAGCCATGCTTATTCTTCCTGGGTAATTAAAATTTTGTCACAGGTTAGGAAATCCAAAAGTCTCAAGTGATGCCCAAGTGCTTAGACCAAGGGTCACTGAAGTGATATTCTCATTAAGCAGAATGACTTGAGCTTCTGCTCTCAAAACCCCCTGGAGTGATGCATAATTAGCTCCCTGTGGCCATGACCACCAACCACCCATGGCCAATGGTTAGAATTGTCCAAGCACTTAGGTGCTCTAAGACGTGACTGTCAGAATCCCAATGACGTGACTGTTGATTTAATTGGGAAAAGTGGTACCACAGTACAAAAAGATGAATGTGCAGCTCCATGAATAGGAAGGTGAAGGATATATTGCTGGTCAATGTTGGAGGCCAGCATTAGGGCAGAAGTCCTTCTTCTGTCAGAACCACAGGCTTCCTCAGACGACCACATTCTCTTGAGAAATTTCAGACGCTACTAAACATTTTACTGAGATATCTACAGAATTTTTTAGCAGATAGGAGAACTTAAGGATCCACAGACCTGGGAATGCTACGTCATGTTGTACATGTAGATATCTTGTATATGTTGATGAAGAACAAAACGTTTAAGAAGTCCTGCAGTCAATGTCCAGTAATTACCTCATTAGGCAGAAAAGAATACCAACTGAAAAATGTTCCACCTGTGGGGCATGACTGAAGCATGGAGGATAAAGGGAAAGGGCTAGATGAACTTTTTTTTCCCCTTTAATAAGATACAGTGCCTAAATTTTGTGTTGATCAGAAAGATATTAAATAAATATATGTTTATTAAAAGATCACCATAGTTTAAGTGGACAAAAAAATTCTTAGCAACAATTCCTTATTTTCTCTAAAAGGAGAATGACCCTCTCTATTACAAAAGGTGCTAACCTGCCCTCCTGTGTCTTCTGTCCACTACCTGCAGCTCCTCTCTTAGGCTCAACATCTCCTCTACAAGCTTTGCCCTAGTTGGGCTTCCTGGGCAGCAGAGAAGGCGGAGTTAAGTCTATTAATCCTTAGGTTTCATCCCAAGGAGCCCTAAGTAGCAACAGTGGTGTTCAACTAAAAAAATAAATCCTGTTCTTTCTCATCTTGGACAAGTTAAGGGGCTCTAAAAGAAGATGGCCCCCGGGGCTTCCCTGGTGGCTCAGTGGTTGAGAGTCTGCCTGCCGATGCAGGGGACACGGGTTCGTGCCCCGGTCCGGGAAGATCCCACGTGCCGCGGACCGGCTGGGCCCGTGAGCCATGGCCACCGAGCCTGCGCGTCCGGAGCCTGTGCTCCGCAACGGGAGAGGCCACAACAGTGAGAGGCCCGCGTACCGCAAAAAAAAAAAAAAGAAGATGGCCCCATGGGAAATCCTTGGTATATAACTGCCCAAGTGACAAACTACAATCTGCTAAGTGAAATGAGAACTGAACACTAGGGTCTACGTATTTACATCAATATAATGAAAACAATGAATTAAATGAATGCTTCACACTCCTGTCATAGACTGTGCCATTTTCAAGCCCTAACAGGGCTTTAACAGATTCGTTTGTTAACTCATTTATTCACCTACCTGTTCCTTCTTCCTTCTCCCATTCCCTTCTCTATATATTTCTCCCTCAGAGGCTGTCCTTGAAACATGTGCTAGCCAATGCAGTATTCGTTTGCCTACAAGAGTCAACTTGGTCTTTCTTGAATGTGTTTACTGACAGGAATACCAAGTGGAATCTATAATCCTCTAAGAGTTTTCTCTCCAAGGTGAAGTTTGGATGAATGCAGCCTTGGTTCTGAACTATCATAACACTGCAGCCAAGTGGTTGTAGGTACTATTATGATAATAATACTTTATTCTACATCAGCAGGTAAGCTAAGAAATAGCTCTACTTTTATTAATATCATATTCATATTTTAGGATTAAGAACAATGATGATTTATTAGTTTACTTGGGGAATTTTAAAGAATAATGTTCCCAAGCTAATTATCCAATTAGAATTAACGTTCCCCTCTCCCTGCTAAACTAGAATTTCTAAAAGGAAGAATAAAAACAATGCCTTTAAGATGCTGGGCAAGAGGTGATGGCTCTAAATCCCTTATAATTACTAGCACTATATAAACATATCAAATGGAAAAGGCAGAGAGACTAAACTGGAAGGAATCAAGGCAGGCACGACAAAGCAAAATTCTGAAAGGTTATTTTTAAGGAACCAACTTGACATAAAGACAGAAGTAGATTCTGAGACAGACACAAAAGTAACAAATGTGAAATGTCTATTTTCCCCCTAGAATAATCTGAATTTTCATGGGATTTGATTCAATAAAGAATATTTAAAAGTACAAGTCATAGTTCTTATCACCAAGGAAATTCATAAGATCTACTGCTATTTTAAAGAATACTATAAACGTAGACAAGCATCAAGGTAGGACAGGGAGGCATGGCAGGTAAGGATGCTCCATATTGCAAATCAGTAGCTGTCAATTCATCTTAAAATATAGATTAAATACGTTATCACAAAACAGTTGCTGCGACAGTGGTGCATAGTTGAAGCGCTTACAACACTGGAACCTCATGACAGTTCCATTCCCTTTGGCAGTATCCAAAGGCCCTTGCTATGAGGAAATCTCACCTAACAGGCCCAAAGTGTCATAACAAGGCTCCGGCCCATCTTCAAAAAAGAGTAAAACTTGATTCTTATCTTTGGAGATACTGCCTTTCCCTGCTTTCTGATTCCTCTAGCAAAACAAGGATATTCTGGATTCAGTACATTGCTGATTCATTCAGAAACACACACAAAACAGCCAACAAAAAAGGTAAGAGACATTTCATCAAGTTATAGATAATTAAGAATACATCTTCTGAGTTAAGAAATACGTACAGATATCCAAATGGACAATACTTGTCACAGATTATGAGTCTGCACTTCTTGGGGCGTGGGCGGCACTGACAGATCTCACAGTTGTGGGCATCGGTTAGGAAGCCGAAGGGGCAGTCCAAGGTGCAGCCTCGTTTGAGGCCCGTGCAAAGTTCCTCCCCTGTGAAGACACATGGACAGCACATTTCTTCCAAAGATGAAAGGAACAGAACATTTGACACTTCAATGCCTTCCCCTAATCTTCCAATCTTCCACCCATGTAAATTTCTCAGCTCTACCACAGTATCAGCAATGGTTAAAAATTATAGATTGTGCTATTTCATGGTTATCAGAACGTAACTTCATGTTTTGGTACTAATATACACAATAAAGCCCAACTCTGAAAAACAGATTTCTGATCAAACCACTGATTACCATTTATTATTCAAAATGTGAGAAGTGGAAACTTACATCCCAAACTTCATTATGTATTTTTGTTCCTACTGCATGCCCATGAGAAACACATTATTAAAGGTTCACACACATTTACTCTTATGAGTTTTAGATGTTACCATATAATACTGCGTACCATATGCAGCATAAAGCATTGCTTACCCTTTCTTTAAAAGGTATATCTCTAATAACATAATAGAAAGTGAAATAATCAGTGTTCCAATTAGATATTTTTTCCCCTACCGCTGACAAATATCCAGGCATTTAGATACACTTAGTTAACTGACAAAAAAAAAAAAAGTATGTGCCAAAGAAATACCTAGATTAATGTTTAACTATCCATTATTTAAAATGTTCAAACTCTCCCCTGTTAGCAGAATCTGGAGTGATGTTTAACTGTCCTCTGTTAGTCAGTTATAACTTATTTTTGTAGAAGGGAAAAAAAAGGAACAAAGAAATGGTGGCTGGCACAAGAAACTTCTATTAGCTTAATGGAAGCCTTGTAAATAAATTTTAAATGGTGTGATGTAGGGCTTACTAGAGTAATATAGGCAACAAAAATGTTAAGGTAAATAAGAAAAGCATGCTTGGTGATGTAACTAAAGCAAATTGAGACTTCTCTGAATTAAATGCAGAATTTGAAAGATAATCAAATTTAAAGAAGTAGACATGATGATGGCAAAAGTATGGCAATGTTTGATTATAGTTCTGCGTGGACTGGTAAAATGGGAAGCTGAGACTACTTTTGTTGGAATAATAAATGAATTTTATGTGTATATCCTTTAAGCATAAATATTGTAAATAATGCATAAGTTACTGGGAAAAACAGAACACATTTGTCCCCTCCACACACAAATCTTATAACCTAAAATTAAACCTTAACTACAATTAATAGGTGAAATGGGTTCATATTTTACATAAATATTTTAAGATAGCATCTTCTGTGAATCTTAGCTGGCAACACTTGCATATTTAATTTGCTATCTTTTAAAAAGGATAATGTGATTTAAAGTAAAATTTTCTACTTTGTCATCATCATAAACCTTTCATTACACATATTTAATATAACCTCGTGGGTCTGTATCATATTGTGAAGCAACTGATTACTAATTTGCATCCTTAAAAGTGAAATTCTAAACGACTCATTTAAAATTTTGTAATTATATGACTTGAAAGGTCATCATTTTTCATCTCTTTCCCATTATTAAGGGAATGATGGAGGAGGGAGAAGACTGTCAGAGCCACATTTCTTTCTCTGACACCAAGATCTAAGTTGTGAATCCATTTTTCTATTGCAAAAATTTTAAGTCTTGAAACCAAGTAGATTATGTTGAGAAACAGATGAACTAACAACACTGTGAGAACATCCCTGGGGATTAAATTCCTTGAAACCCTGAGTCTGAGCACCTTTGTGCCTTTATTTCTCTGGTCCTGTAAAAAAGGAGTTTTTCTATAATTTTTAATCTAGAATGGGCTTCATCCTTAATGAAAGCTGTTGCATCACTAAGTTTAAAAAATTTGATATAAACTAAGTTTGTCTTTACCTCTGCTTTGCAGTGGAAGGGAATTTCAAGCAAAGGCTGCTATGTGTGAACAAAAATACAGGATGTTCATAGACTTCGGACTGGCTGTGATATCTTGGGCAGGTTGCCACAATGCTGCCCTGACTTGGGACTGCTCACTGCCCTGCTATCTCATTTCTCCTCCCCAGCAGAAGGGAGCTCTAGGGCAGGGACCTATTTTCTTTATTTACACAGTCCAGGTGCTATCATGGTGCTCAGCATGGAGTGAGTGCTCAATAAATACTTGCTGAATGAATGAACCAATCAAGATTCTTGCTATTTACTTGTCTACTCTCATCAAGACTGCCACACTAACAGAAAAATAATGGGATGAAAAAACTTACTGTTAGTACTGAAAAATTTCACAATACTGGCACTTGCTAAACATCTCCAAATACCACCTTCTAGCTTAGAAATAGAGAACATTAAAGATTTCAAGGTATTCCTAGATCCATGTACCAACTATGGATTTTTCTTCAGAGAAGTATAACGTCAAGGCAAACATTTACATAAAGAGCAAACATTTACATAAAGAGCAGAACAGACAGATTAGAAACATCTTATTCATAGATGGGTGGGAGTTTTTAAGTTTGTTTGAAAAGTTTTAGTACATCACTGGAGGCAACCACAGAAAGAATGGTGGCTTTATGTTCATAATTTTTCAACATTATGACTTTGTTGTGATCTAAGAATGCTTTCTAATCCAGAGGGGAAAATTACCATTGAAGAGAAAGTGATAAATAATGGCAAAATACAGAGCCTGTGCATTATGGCTGGCCGATAGCAGCTATGCAGTAAACTTTCTGTTTATTTGGGAGAAAAAAAAGATGTTTTTGCTCCCAGGGCCAAAATGTGGCCCAACTGTGGGGAGCATCGTTTGTACTTTGTTGTAGTTGAACACCATGGAGCCTGCAAACAGAACACAGTGTAATGGTGCCCCTAGAGTTGTGTTGTGCTTCTCTGCTGCAGGACTTCACACTCTTGGGTTCTGGCAATTCTCAGCAACATGCAAGCAGTTAAGGATACCATGAATAAAGTTCCTAAATAAAGAAGTGCAAGACTGCAAACGGTGGTCCCAATCTTGACCTTGATAAGTGTTTGTTCAGAGTAACAAAGAAATGAAAACAGGAGCCTGCCTCCTTGTATATGATGCTGCGACCTTCTTTAGATGCTTGATTCAGATATATGTTTCATGAAAGTTATGAAAGGTTTTTTCTCCCTGCTACCATTAATTTTCTATGTCTACACTGGTTTCTAGTTAAAAGCACTATTAATCCCTAGAATTACAGATTGTTAAAACTGGAAGACCAGTTACAAATAATCTGATGAAATCCACTTGATTTAAAAATGTAGATGATAAGATGCTAAAAGATGGATGCCATTTAATTCACATAGATGTCATTTACTACATATCGTACCTACAGTAAGCTGAAATGTATTATGTATGTTTGACAGCAAACATTCTGGTTAAAAAGGAATGCTACTAACAGCTTGTACCAGTGAAGTGTTAGATTTTTAGTAGCTTATCTAAATGATTATAGTTTTAACTTTTGTTGCTATCATACATTCTTAAGCATTTTCTACCATGTTTCTTTTCTTTATTCTAAGTATGTCTTTGAAAAAAGTTTAAATTCTCTATATGCCCTTGATGCATTACTTTGCTTAGCAGTGTTACAAGAAATGTTATTTGTTACAGGTTAAAAAAGAAAAGCTACAGTATGTTCAAATAAAAGAATCCTTTGTCATATACCTTCCATGTTCTTTTGAAGGACATGTTTCTACTGGGTTTTGATTTCAATCTTCAAGTGACTGTCTATAATATGCTTGATTATATTGCAATAGCATTACAACATATTAGCATATTACCAATATTACCAACACATTACCAAAATTAGTCAGGGATAAGGTCCATTTTTAACTTTTTTATAACCCTAGTTCTTGGTGTATAGTAGGCACTCAATAAATGCTAGATGAATGAAAGAAGGAATGAATGAGCAGACAACAGGCCAGTAACAGGGCAGAAATATTTATGCCAGTGGTCTATATATACAACGTCTAACCCCTAATGGAAAACTTGGGTATAAATGGTTAGGTCCATTGCATGTGAAACAGGCTTTGGTGGGATGCAGAAAAATAACATAAAGGAGAGATTTAGACAAAATCCATACTTATCACGTAGCTGCAATGGGAAAAAGAATATACTTAGCTATCCTTCAGTACCAGGGACTTCCTTTTTTCTAAAGCTAGGCGAAAGAGAGTGAGAATATTCGAGGGTTAAAATTAAAAGGCAAAAGGCAAGTTGTTTGTGTGCGTGTCCTCAGAGAACAGGAAGAACTGGAGGCAGGTTGGTGTCGGAACCAAGGAGGGAAACTGGGGGCTTTCCACGTCAGCTAGCTCTAGCTGACTCAGAAATGCATGTTATAAAACAGCTATCGTGTCAACAATTACCATATGTCGGGTAGTAAAGCTAGCTTTGCATTCACTAATTAGTCCTCAAAACAACCCATTACTTTGGTATTATTACCTGCCCTTTACAGAGGAGGACACAGAGGCTCTAGGAAATAAAGCAACTTGCCCTGATCACCCAGATGCAAGTCAGTTATGATGCCAGAGTCTGGGAGGAGAGCTGGGTACACACAGTCACAAGAATCTGACAACCGAGGATGTGGCAGTTTGACTTAATTTGACTCACCGCCCAAAGGTGTCAAATAATCAGGACTGCTAATGGGAGGGGATGAGAGCAGAATGCTCTAAGGCTCTGTCATATACTTTCCGTGTACTTTTGTGTATGATATAGACAAAATGACAAATTCCAGCTGACATAAAATGCAATGGTCTCCTGTACATATTTCCTCCTATGTGTTAATGAAATGGAGGTGCAAAGCAGGTAGTATGCATGGATGTTCCTTTTACAAAGCCAGAAAGCAACACTAACACAAAGACAGGTAGAACAGAATTTTCCTGATAAGTCTCAATTTGCAAAAAGCCAGTCATATGCTTCTGACTTGCTTCAGTGACAACTGAGGGAAATTGCTTCTTTGGATTTAACTACAAAGGGCTCATTGTGAATCAGCAGGGGTCTTATGTAGGTGTGCCCATGTGGCCAAAAGTTCATAACAAAGCCCAGGTGAAGATGGTAGGCAGGGTGATTAGGTACAATGAAATCTATATTTTTAGACTTCAAAAAGTTCAGGAAAAAAAAATTAGGTATGCTCCCATGATCAGAAAGGATGTACAGCTCAAGAGATATGAGAAGGATTAAAATATAAACTCTTTGTGATACAATCACCAATTATCTTGGTGTCAAAAAATCAAAGTTGACCATTTAAGCCAATAAATATGGCTGCCAAAGCAGCTCCCTAGTAAACTTGGCTTTCCAAAGGGAGGTATAAAAGGCAGATAGGTGTGTAACAGGGACTGGTCCTCCTCTGAACAGAAACAAGTGTAGGAAGGCAGACAACAATAGTTTGATAACCTCCGTTTCAGCACCAAGTCCATCCCACAGACAGTGTGATGGTAACAAGTAACTGAGAAAATCAAATTATGCAACTCCTACTTAGTATCTGTCTTCACCGAAAATATTCTTACCAAAGAAAGCATTGAATGATTAAGGTGAAGAGGAATACAGAGCCCAAGAAAACTGATAAATCAGAAAGTGATCATCTCTCTACATTAAGTAATTCTAACTCTCTGAGTCCAGGGTAATTATACCCAGAGGCTCATGGAGAACCTGCTGATTATAGAAGCATTGTCCATATTTGGAGACATCAGAGGGAATGGAAAGAGACTGCAGAAAACTAAAAGAGGCCAAATGTCATTTCAAAAGGGACAAAGGATTCTAACACTACAGGAACTAAGCTTGACATTCACAACTGAAAATTCTGCAGAAGGAATGGTTAAACATGGGATATGCGACATTTAGGAAAGAGAGCAATGAATACCAGGAGCCAGTATAGGTTCATGAAAAACAACCCCTACCCTACTAACTCCGTTTTATGTTTAAAGTAGGGTTTCCAGCAAAGGAATGTTGTAAATAGAATGTATTTTGATTTCAGATAAGATACAGATCAAGAGTTTCAAGATTTCCTTGTGGAGATGGAGCTGATATGTTGTTAGCTGAATAACTCCATAGAAGTGAGGATTATGTTCAAAGTCATTTTGCAGGAAGGCCTTCAGTGCTAACAGGGCTCTCTCCTTGGTTCTATACAATTTAATTTATTTTAGGGCAATGATTTAGATGAGGACATGTAAGTTATGCTCATTTGATATAAGCTGGGAGGCATAGATAAAGTATGAGGTCACATCATCAAGATTCAAAAATATCCCAACTAGTTGGTAAACGGCTGAAAACTCTCAGGGTAATTTCTGTGTAAATTTGGCCGTGTTTATATCATTAAAAAAAAAAAAATCAAACGTTCAAATACAGAACAAATGAGAATCACCTATGTGCAGCTGATGTAAAAAGTACCAACTGGTTCTAGTTGCTTATAACCTCAGTGTTAGCCAACAGTGTATAATCCAAAGAGCAAATGCTCACTTAGACCACACAATAGCACTGCAGTGATCAGACCAAATTCTGCAATACTTTGTTTGTTTCTAGGCCCCACATTTACATAAGGACCAAGAAAGTTCTAGAAACTATGCCACCTGGGGAAGGACTAAAGATGTTTATTCTGGTAGAAGAATTAGAGGAATTCAAAATCGTTTTAAACATGAAGGGCAATTTTTTTTTCCAGTAAGAAATGCAATATACTCTATCACATTTCAGAGATCATGGCCTGGAGACATGACTGGAATCTACATGGACAAGAGCTGGGATCAAGAAAGCGGAGCACATTCTAAAGACTATGGCTGCCACACATGGAATGTGACACCTCTGTGTGAGTGACCTCCTTGTCACTGATGACCCCGGCAAGGGCGGTGCTGAGAGCTCCCTGGGTGTTTGGAAACATGTGCTCCAGAGTTCCCAGGGCTTCACCCATGATGCAGCCAGACATCAAGGAGTATCTGAATATAATGAAATGAGGGCAAAAACCGGAATAAAGGAGCAGCTCTTTTTCTCCAAATGACCATGTGTTTATGTTAAATACACTTTTTTCCCCCCTTCTTTCAGGTTGCTAAGGGAATGTCATGAATAGGAATGAAAGAAAAGATATTCAATCACACAATACGCTTTGACAATATTAGGCTCTGAAAAAACACAGTCTTCCGTGTACTCACTGTTTTTGCACTGACAAGTTCGACAACCACTGTGATCAAGTTTGAAACCATAAATGCAGTCCTTCTCTGTCAGGGTGCAGTTTGATGACTCTCCACACGCAGGTGGATCAATTGTGATGTAGGTTGGTTCTAATAATAAAGAGAGAAAAAAAATCAATGAAACATATGATTACCTCTTAGATGCTATTCAATCTTTGAAATCCCACACTATGGTAAGTCACAGGAAAAAACCTAATCAGTAATCTTCATCAAATCCTAGACTTTTATACTTTCATAATGTTGTTAACCCCTGAAAAAGAAATATTTTTATTTAAATTTTTGAAAATCCGGATGCTCTATTTCTTTCCATTTGAGCAATTTATGCATTTTTGGGTACACTCACCACTACAGAAGCAGACAAGAAAGGTTAAAATGAATTTAAATCGTTATTCTTCTATTTCCTCCTGATGTTTTCTGAGTTTATTTTTTATAACAATCAGGAAACAGCTTCCAGCTGTCAATTATCTCACTCTCCATTTTGCAATACTTCTGAAATCTATTTAGCGACTTTTCAAGTTAATAAATCAGAGATGTTTCTGAGACTTTCAAACATCTGAATTTCTTTGACCTTTTATGTGACACTCTCTCAATTATTACAGATGACATGACAGATCACATCATCTATAGGAGTTTATACTCAGGGCTTCAGGGAGTGGGGGAGAGAGACACAAGCATTCCGGAGGAAGAGAGAGCAGCCACCCTGAGACGAGATGCACAGAAGAAACCAAGGCCAGAGGTGATTTTGACCTTCACTGCCATGTTAATAATGAAGAATTGTTCTGGCCTAAAGATTACTGTTACTAAACAGTAATCACACACTTATGTAAAGTGTATCATGCGTCTATATAACATCTGAAGTGCTCTTCATAAATGCCTTCAAGTTTTGGATCACAGTGGGAAAGAGATGGGTGCTGTCATTATCCCTATTTTATGGATGAGGAAATCCAGCATACTGACTTGTCCAAGGTCACAGGGTTAGTAAGTGGTGGACCCCAGAGTCAAACCAGGTGTTCTGGCTCTAGGGTCACACTCTCAGCTTCTGTGCAATACAAAGCGCATTGTAATGGTACCTGTTTTGCAGTGATTGATAAGGGACAGTTTATACAATGTCAAACTGTGGAGAGAGTGTTGTCAAAGGAAACAAGGACACTGGCATATTTACGTAGCCTCTTTTCAACCCAAAGATACTATGAACTTCTTCAGAGTAAGCTGCTTCTCACAATATCTTTGTGAAGTGCTAAGTACAGAATGTCTCTACCTGTGTTTTCACAAATGGAAAACATGAGGTGCAGAGAGGGTAAGTGGCTTATCTAAGTTTACATAGCAACCCAGTAGCAGGCTGGGAACAGAACAGAACAGAGGTGCCTGACCTCCTGTCCAACACTCTATCCATTAGTCCACACTGTCTTCTCAAGTTTCGCCTCCTGTTACCATGGAAGAGAGACCAAAAATAAGTGTTTTAGGTGCCACTGATAAGATCAAGAGTTCTACATTTTTATCCACCTGCTAAGAGGCCAGTGATTCAACTCTTCACAGGTAGTGAGCAACTAGGACTTATTAAAGAGATGCTTTCATCAGCATTCTCCCAGTGAAAGTATGTATGAAGACGGTGTAGCACATTCTCTATTTTTATTACAGCACAGTTGGTAGAACATCTCCCTGAAATTTTTATCTAAGATTTCCACTGCTGTGAAATTTCTAATTTCCTTCAACGACTCAAGTATCCTTTCTGACAGGTAACTGTAAACATCAAAAAGTGGTTTAGGGGCTTCCCTGGTGGCGCAGTGGTTGAGACTCCGCCTGCCGATGCAGGGGACGCGGGTTCGTGCCCCGGCCCGGGAGGATCCTGCATGCCGCGGAGCGGCTGGGCCCGTGAGCCACGGCCGCTGGGCCTGCGCGTCCGGAGCCTGTGCTCCACAGCGGGAGAGGCCACAACAGTGAGAGGCCCACGTATCACAAAA
>NW_006796238.1:604220-605497 GCF_000442215.2 Lipotes vexillifer
TCGGCAGGTGGACTCTCAACCACTGCGCCACCAGGGAAGCCCCAAAACTTTTTAAGGATGGTGGAGCATGTGTTTGGGGTACTTATTGCTGTTATCCTCTGTCACTAGAGTAACTGCTGATTTGTAACAGACATATATGCAGGCAACTAGCTGTCTCCCTACATTTTATCTAAAGTCATACATTATGACTTCATCATTCTCTCAACATTTTAGTGCTCAGTTTCCTACCATGTGAGGCCATCTCTACTTTAGAATTCTGTAAACTATAAATTGTCTAGCAAAAACACTGACATTATCATAAACGGATCTGAGAGTCTGCTTTCAGTCCAGTATATTAATATGTAATCTCAGAACTGGTCCTGTTACTAACATCAGGGCAGTCTTTTGAGAATGAAGTGCTGTGAGTCTACTGAAATTCAATTTCTTATTCTACATAATGAACACCAAAGTGAGACACACTTGATACCATCCTGAATGAGAGTATTTCAAATCAACATTGCATTTACAGTCCTTAGAAAATAACCAAGAGCTGGTTAGACTTTTTGCATAGTTTCTATACAAGGAAGTTCTTGGTGGGGGAAGAGGTAAATTTGAAGAGTCCAGAATCACGGTATCACAGTATGATTGTTTCTAATCCAAATAAATAAAGGAGCTTGAGGAAGTGTTAGTGAAATCTGTGAAACGTGCACTGTGCTTGTTAGAGCAGCCTGAAATTTGCGTATTGGGAATTGTTATTATCCCACACATTCTTTAGTTTATGCCACAGTGCTCTGAATATGGAATATGTCCTGATGGGTCTTGGCCTGAAAACCAGATGAGCCTCATTTAAATCCCACTTTTCTGTGCTCTTAGATTACACGGGGGTACAATACTGACATGACATGCTAGAGAGTACATGCTCCTCTAGAAGGATGACGGCGATGCCACGTCCTTGGAGAGTTTGGTGATTATCAGTTGAACAGAGGTCCTTCTAAGATTTTTGGAGACACATGCATCTGCCTGTTGCTGGAAGCAAAGAAAATGGTCTCCCTTTAAATTGGTTGGGCAGATATGTGTTAGTGGGCCTCTTTCAGAAGAGAGAAATGGTCTTGGATCTCCTTGTTTAGGAGAGTGAGAAAATGCTTTGCACAAAGATGGATTTGGCGAGAGGGGAAATTCAATGAAGTACTGCTTACAGGATCACCCTGAAATTCCATCTCATCTTGTATTGAATCAGCTGAGGAATTAAAGAAATACCTTAATGTCCTCCAAAGGAAGAAGGCTTGAAACAGCAGGAA
>NW_006796238.1:605772-638456 GCF_000442215.2 Lipotes vexillifer
TCATTGTCTTGCTACAACTATTTCTAAAGGGAACCCTGGAACCGCTTCTTTGTGGAGAAGAATTCTAGAAATATTTTCTGAGCCTAGAAGCAATAAAGAACAAAAATGGGTGTTTGTTATGTCTATATCCATTTGCTGTTTCCTACCCTGCATCTGGGTGGGAATCTCTACTTTCCTCCACCTGTCCTTTTCCTGAATGATTTTTAAAGACTTTCCAAGTACGTTATACTGTCTGGAAGAGCTATTTTTACAAGAACCCTTGGGATTGTGTCAGGAATGCAGATGTTCAGCACCAATTCTTATCCCAAGTCTTAGAAAACAAAATTCTGGAAAAAAACTATTATAACTTGCAGTAACATAAGCAAACACATATTGGCTCTTTAATTTATGTTTAATTAAAATTAGGGATGGATATTTCTTTCACATCCTAGGAAGCCCAACAAACCCCTTATCAGTAAAAACATTTCCAGGAAAACATTCACGTTTTTCAAGATTTAGAGAACCTCAGACACTAAGTTTCTGAAGAACACCACCAATATTCTACACTGATGTTCAAGTATTTTCTAGAAGCGATTTTATCTGCTTAAAGGAGATATTAAGGCACTGTGATCACAATTAATTTGGTCAAGAGTATAAAGTTGAAATGAAAATCATTATTTTAACTCCAAGGCCACATCACTAGACCATAAGGTAACATACATTTCATTATTCAGGGGGTATAAATGTGTTAAGGAAATCTAAGCTCTATACTTTCTTGCTTTTTGTTATTTTATTTTATGGAACATTTTCTAAAAAGAGGAAAGGAAAGTAAGAAGTTGAAACTCCAATCCAACCTTTTAAGGTGTTGACTTAAAGTTTTAATATCAGTCCTGTCATCATCATATTGGATATTTCAACATGTTTGGGACAACAACAGAACAAAAAAGAATGTATTTTGACTACCAGTTATTTAAAAATGTGTAATAATAATGTTAACTTGCTTCTGAAACAATGTATATAATCACTGATTTTTATTTTTCAGATATAGCTTAAATGAAAATGTTAATAAATGCTTTTTGGTGTCTAATCTGTATTGCTCCACCGAACTCCTGGTTTTGAATTAATACATACAAGGTTCTTATTACCTTGATTACTACGAGCTGTTTATCTTGCAAATAATACTAATTATCTCCATTGAGAAATATGTGAAGCACTCTTTCTGATTAGCAACCCTGGGAAGGCTGACAGCCAACTAGTAGCTCTTGAGTATGCGTGGGTGACTCTGGAAAAGTACACTCGTGTAAAGCATACAGAGCCACCATGCTTAGGACTGTCTGCAGCGCTGACTCTGTTAGGAGGGTAATAATTAGCTCTGGTTTCAGACCTGAATCGTCTCTAGGAGTACTGCTGCTTCCCCGTGCTGTGCTCTGGGTGAATGGCAGGTCTGGAGGGCCTGGCTGTGGGCAGCAGCTGTCTGCCAGCATCCTAGATTCCTACGAATCGTACAAGTGCATACGTGCGCACACAGACACCCACAAACCAAGAAAAGTTTTTCTGGAAAAATCTCTCTATAGGCAAATTTCTAGAAAACACAGTGTTTTTTTTATGGCAGATATGTTCTTAAATTTCTTTTATAAGTTAAAAAAATTTCATATGGAAGTAATAAGATAAACATAGTTAATTCCTATGTCCCTTATTACTTCTCCTTTTGGGATTTATTAATGGTTTGCATACTTCACGTAGCTTTTCTGTGTAAATTCGCAAGCCTGCTTATTTGATTGAGGGAAACAAAGATGAACAATTATGTTGTTTTTTCAGACCTAATTCAGGCACTCTCTTCCTTAAGATTTCTTGGAGGGGGTGGGGGTAGGGGGAATGGTTGGACTTGGTTAAGCAATGTGAGTATCTAATAAGTGGGAAAATTCCAAAGCTTCACTTGGTTTATATGGCTAAATATATCAGGCCTCCTTATAGCCCAACAATTACTGGTAGCCTGTCCAGGGCCATAAAACTGGAGATAAAGTTGGCCAAGACAGAACCAAAGGAGATAGCTTATCTGTTTTACTGTGTCTTCATATGTCATTCTGTTACCACAGTTGCTTTTCAAATGTGACCATAACTAGTCAGAAAACCATTCAAATAAATCAGCAAATTGTTAACATAATTGCAGCCTAGGAAAAGGTAAAGATGAAATGTTCCCAAATGAAGCTAGAGGGAAAACTCTATTAATGTAGACAATAAGAAAAAAAAAGTTGAGGATACAAAAATTCCCTAATCTGGAAGTGGGAATTTCCATGGGGTATGAATGTGTATTTAAGAGTCTCATTGAGTCATGGAAAAAAATCTCCTACAGTTGGAATTTTCAAATTCTTTCAGCCACTACACATTTATCCTTTTTTTCCTTTGTATATATTTCTCATAACAACACCTACATCCTTGTAATTTCTAAAGTACTTATCTCAGAGCAGTTTCTTTATTTTAAAATGAATGGTGTGAAAATGTTCCCAAGACTTGTATTATTTTATGGGCAGATAGAGAAGCAATATTTTTACTTTAGGCCTATTTATTAACTTTGTATGCTTTTCCAAGGAATCTTGGCTGTCGGTCATATTTTTCTTCCTTTACCAATCTCATGTTTAATAGGAAAAGACAGTACTACGATTATGTGATTATTAAAAGACCACAAAAAGAAAAATTAAAAAAAATTTTAACAGAGAATGGTATATCTTTTTCCAGGAATTCAGCTTGAGAGAGCTCACAAAATGACTGGATTCCAAGAATAATCTGGACCTTTTATACTTGTCTTATATTTTATCCTTATATTATTGTTATTGTTTATTTTCACAGAGACTATATCTTGGTAACCTTTAACTGGGAAAAATGTGCCATATTTATAAGCACATGTGTATATGTGTATCTGCACATTTTAATAGCTATATTCGGCTGGGAGAGGGGTGTCAGATGGTCAGAATTCTGTTATTTCAACCTGCCCCTCTGGGAAATGGCTGAGGACCAGCGAGGAAGGATCTTCACATTAGGGGCAATGGTTTGTTCACTGTTTACAACTTCAGCATCTAGCACAGTACTTGGCCCACTGTAGCACTTAATGAATGAACAAAGAGGACAAAAAGACACCTGAGAACTGAAAGTCAGGACACATTTTTTTAGAAAGAGCCCCACTCAATATTGTCCCCAACAGGCCGAATCTATAATTTCCTCACTTTTGTAGGATTGGACAGTACATTCCTTAGGGTCTTCGTCAAGGCAGAAGTCCCTTGCACATAGTAGGTACTCAATAAATGAGCTCCACTGAAGTAGCAAGCTAGATCAGAAGGCTGTTGTGAACCTGACACACTAGTAACAGTGAAAACTAAATGCAAGTCCCCAAACCCAAACAGTCTAAAACGAGGTACTCAGTAGCCTATGAAATGGTTAAATTATGATCTGCACTTCTGGCCTAACAAGGCACAAAAGTACACAGAGCACTGTGGAAGGCCTTCCTTCAAAATTCTTAACATAAAATCTGACACCCCAAATTTCAATTATCTGGGGAATCCATTTCTGTGACTACCTCACTCCTTGATGGTGCCAAGTAAATAAAGTGTTATTTAAAATAGTCCTGAAAATAACCAGGCACTCACTCAACTCGGCAGCTCACCTCGTAGTGGATGAAGGATGGGTGCTTGCGCAGAAGGCCCAGCAAATCTGCCTCCTGATTAAGCAACGACCGGCAGAAATCAGAGTGAGACAAGAGAAGTGTGTGGATCAGAAGGCACAAGTGTTGATGACGGTCTATCTCGGTGCTGGGCACACTCAGTGGAGACTTGACTACCACTGCTCAGGGCCTGCAGCCTGGCTGGGTGTGAATGAGGCTGGGCCCATGGCAAGCGTGAGGATAGAGACATCTGGGGAGACAGCTCAGCACTCTCGGGTGGAGCTGTTTCCCCAGGTGGGAGAGGCAGGAACAGACAAGGGGAAGCAGGCTTTCCAAGAGGTCAAATAGCAAGGTCAAAATTCCAGGCCGAGGTTCAGGGAAAGAACTCGGATCAAAGGCTGGGTCACAAAAGAAAAAAATAACAGTAACTGGGGTCTCAGTAATGAGAATGGAGCCAGGAGCAAGAAAAGCCTTGAATCTGAGCCACGATGATCAAATACTTTGATATTCACTGACTTATTTTCTTCACCCTCTCCTTTCTTATGATAAGGGTTCTAGAGAAGTAATGCCAAGGACATGGACTTGGGGTTAGAAGACTGAGCTTGAGTCCCTGTCCTTTCATTATCTTACACATGATGCTGAACCTCTTTGGGCTTCTATAAAGTGGGAATTCCCACTATTCCTACCTCACAAGATCATCGTAAGACTCAAATAAGATCATAAAGAGGGGACTGTTCCATAAACTCGAAGTGCTAACAGAATGTTACTTGTTGCTATAATTATTGTTGAAATGACTATCCTGCCTGCTTAGAGCTAGAACTGGTCTCAGATGATGGCTCAGTAAATGAATTATGAGTCCTTTTGCAAGCCTCAAATGTTCAGCTGATAAATGCTCTGACAACTGGCTTGGCATTCTGAATCCTGTCCATTGTAACTTAAGCATCATTTCTATCTCCACTGATAACATGAAAAGCATCTGGGATGTGGGTGGGTCCGTGACATCCTTTCATATGGTCTGGTAAGCTTTGGAGGGTGTTAGTGACTGGCCACTGGTGCCTTGCACATCTGCTGAGTTGCAGTCTGAATATCATTGTTTCGACTTTTGACTGTGTCCATGCTGTCTCGAAGAGAAGAGAAATCTCTTCGTAATCAGCTTATCCAGTGTGAGTTGAAACAATGCTTCTGTGTGCCTGGCTGAGCCCATGCTTCCTCTCTCATGATGGGTGCCTTGCTGGATCTTCGAAGATGAGGGCAAATTCATCACAGTACAATTTATACTGTTTTGGTAGTTTTGCCAGTCGTTCTGCCATCCTCAAGCTGAAAGAGGATATGGAAAATCCATCTCTAGAAGATGTCCTTGATCAGCAAATCTTAGTTTCAGTAAGTCAGTGATATGAAACTTATGTCAATAATGAGACAATTCAACCAGTGCTTTCTTAACAATAATACTGGTGGGGGTGGTCATGTTTGAAACAATAATGTCCTCAGTGTCTCTGTCACAGCACTGCAGAACACCCCTATTGCTTTCATCTGGTCTAAGATCTCCATGGAATCTTTTAAAAACTTGGTTCCCAGAAAGCATGAGGGAGTCACAGTCTTGAAAAGATCTAAGCTTGCTGCCCTCTTTCAATATGCAAGGCCTGAGGCCGGCCCAAACTGACAGTTTATTATCTCCGAACATTTTTTTAGTTTCATGAACAAAATAGAGACTCCCTGAACTGCTTTAAAATGTGAGCTGATTTGCAGGGCAATCGCTTTCCAATTAAGCTGAAAAAGAACACCATTTTGCGTTGTCCTTCAAATGCCCAAACTACGGGTGGCAGGACCACAGTGCAAGGCACCAGTGCAGGGGCACCGAATACATAAACAAGCATTAAATATACTTTGCTGGATTCCAAAGCAGACCCAAGGCAGTCTCAAATTATATATGTATACGTTTTTAAAGTGAGGAAATGAGGACCAAGGTAACTTTTAAGTAGAAAGAATATGTTGCAGCCAGGGATGAGGTCGGCACACAGGGTGCACGCTGTGAGGTCCTGCCTGGTTGAGGATGTGGCTTACAGACTCATCTCTCAGTTTGCTCTAGCAGCCAAGGGGAAAAATCAAACCCAGAGCACCACATGACTCTCAGGGTCCCCAAGGACCAAGCACTTGTTGGTCTTAGAATGTTCTTGGGGATTCTTAGTCTTGGTTCAAGATGCTGCAGAATGAGAGCTGGAGCCTTGAACCGAATCTTATTTTCGACTGGCAGTGAGTATTAAATTCTGTGGTCTCCAATGGTCTGGATCCCTGAATTGGGCTCTGTTTCAAACGAATGTGATAAATCCAGCTTCTCTTAGATGTGAAAGTAAAATTCACTGGATGTATAAACAGGTATCCTGTAGACATACATGGCAAGTGAAAACTTGGTCAAACTGCTAGTAATTCAACTCGAATTGAAAAATGTGTAAAATGCAATGCATCACTATCCTCTCATGTTCCGAACAAATTTCAAAAAAGTTCTAACTGTTCATTATTGCTTGTCCCATATCAAATTTGGATTAAACTGATGGTATGACCCCAGACCAAGATCTGGCCCTGCCAAGCCCCCGGGTAACAGATTTCCCAACCTGCGTGATGATGGATAGTGAGCATTTCGGGAGTCTCAAGTGCAGAGGATGACAGGTACGTACGATCCAGCTCCCTGACACCTCAGCAGCCACCTGTGACGGGAGATCCATCAATGGGCAAGGGATGTTCTTCAGTAGACATTTTCATTCCTTCGCTCTGCCCTGTTATTTTACAACAATATTGCAGCAGATATTTTATCTTCAACAATCCGCCAGACACAGCACAGAAAATACTTCAATAGGGCCTTTAAAAACAGTTCACTGGGTTGCTCACCATCTCTAATACTAACCCTCATGTATTAAACAAAGTGAAATCATTTTGCTCATTTAAGGTTAAGACTATACAATGAGACAGCTTAAAATGGTACAATCAGAAGTGGAATTCGAGAACTAAAATATTAGAAATAAACTATATTGGAATCACCACCACTTTTTTTTTTTTTTTTTTGCGGTACGCGGGCCTCTCTCACTGTTGCGCCCTCTCCCGCTGCGGAGTACAGGCTCCGGACGTGCAGGCTCAGCAGCCATGGCTCAGGGGCCTAGCCGCTCCGCGGCATGTGGGATCTTCCTGGACCGGGGCACGAATCTGTGTCCCGTGCATCGGCAGGAGGACTCTCAACCACTGCGCCACCAGGGAAGCCCTCACCACCACTTTTAAAATAGTTATTTCTAGAGGGAAATTACTTTAGTCTAATTTATTTGAAAATAAGTTTGAATGGAACACCTGCAATTCCACAAAAAGTTGTAATATAATAGATGACCATTTAAATAGATGCCTCTAGTCCCTAGAAGTCATACAAATACTATGTGGTAAGTGAACTGATTTTTTTTTTTTTCCAATAAACACACCAGGAGTTGTACTTACAAATAAGTGTTGCTGCTAAAAGCACTCACTTTTGTGGGCTATATGCTTGTGCTAAAATGTTGTTCATGTAAAAATTCTATTTGAAACTTCTCTTCAAAATCGCTTTCAGAGGAAATTACTGTGTCATAGAAGACAGAGTGCCTTTACTTCACTGTCACTTTTTGCTTCTTCTGAAAAGTTTTACCCAGCTAGATCACCCAGCCTTTCCACCAGACTTAGATGTGAATGACTCTATTTCCTAGAGTCTAATAAACCTTTAAAGTCAGGGGTTTACAAAGCTAAGAATTTTCAAAAGGATGTGCGTGAGGCAAGCTGCAATGTCAGTTTCAGCAGAGAAGTACCAAAAATATTCTGAACGACGGTATTCTTGCAATAGCTGTACAGTTCCCATATAACTATTTGGAAAGGAAAAACACTTCACTTGGATATGTAAGTCTTGGTTATGTTTAAAAGTAATTTCATTATGTTAAAAATAATTTCACTACTTTATAGTTGGACCTTGCATTGATGGGAACAAATAAACAAGCTTCATATAAAAAGTGCTGTCACATGCTTTAAATACAGGTGTGCTGAGACCTATCCATTCCTTAGAATTGAGGCAAACAGTGGAAGGAGATGAAGATGAGGATTTTGAACTAAGATGGTCTAATAAGCCATGGCTAGTAAAGCAGGACATCTCTCAAAACGTAGACAATGTGATTATCAGTTAAAATGCTAAATTCTATTAGGTTGACAAAAGCTAAAAGGAAACCAATTCTGCTACTTCTTGTCAATGGTTGTACCCTAAAGAAAATGGAATCTTTCTTTTTAATGTCCATAAGCCTTTTCTGAAGGGCATGTCTCTTAATAACCTTCATTAACTTCTGTTTGGTTGCCTAAGAGTTGTCTCTTATCCAAAAAAAGTTTAACACAGTCTCAGTAGAGATTGTGTTTATTTAAGCTTGTTGGAAAAACATTCCTATCATTTCAAGAATGACTAAATATTTTTCATTCACATAGCTGGCATTCCAGACTCTGTTTTCCTGCCTCTGTTGATTAGATGAAAATTAGCAGGCCCACGTCTGAACTATTAGATTCGATTATGATCTTAGTAGGAAAATTATGAGACTCCTGGCAGTAATGCCCATTTAGGTATGGGAAGTAAACAGCAGAGGAAATAAAGAGGAACCTGCCCCTTGCAGGCCACTTCCACAGGGAAATACTTAATAGCTGGGACTGCCAAATGCCGGAAAATCACAGGCAAAGGTTTCTCTAATCAAGTGTTTCAGAATCAGCTCTGAACCATACCATTCTAATGTTATTTGAAATACCTAAAGATATTTTAAATCCCCAGAGAAAACAAAAATACTATGAAATTCATTCATGAACAATTTTGGATGCTTAGGTTAAAGGACACCTAGGTTGACACATGGTCATCTGCTATGCATTTGTTACCCCACATATGACCTTATTTGGACAAGCCAAAAAACACACTGTGCTATATTTTAATTTCCATTTATGGAACTAGTTTCCAGGACACTTAGAGTTAAAGGATGAAACAACATGCCTAACAGTCTTTGAAATATTATGAATATTTTATTATTCTTGGCCTACTAATAATAGCATAGTATATGGCACTGAAGCAGTACCACCCATAAACTGAGTTTTGATCCCTGTTACGTACCAGAACATTAATATCATGTGACCCTGTGGCATCTTTGACACCACTGCCTCTGGGGCCAGCCAAACTATGTTTGATTCCTTGCCACAGAAGCAGTAGCTTAATCGTTTGAGATACTGTTTGGTGAGGAAGTATTATGGGCGGGGCTGGAAACATATTTTCTTGTTTCAAGGAATTCCCACCCAGATATGTGCCTGGTACAGACTTTTCCAGCAGCCCAGTAGAAACCTCATTTGAAGGGTGGCTTGATTCAAACTAAATCAGAATTTATGGAAAGAATATAGCACTCCCATAAAATCAGTAGTGAGGAGGAGGAGGACAGTCTATTTCACAGCTCAAAGACCTCCAGCCCTTTAGAGGACCACAGCATATGATCTACTGGGTGAGCTGATGCTGAAGTGGCTCATTAAATCCACAAGGTCAAGAAATGCCTCATGTCCTCTCTTCAACACTGTCCCAGGTAGGACCAGGATTTCCCAAGTAAGGGATCCAAGACAGCCGGTTGGCAGGAAGATGGTTGATGGCACAGCTATCACATTCCATCCTAAGTCCAG
The DNA here is from genome assembly GCF_000442215.2 of Lipotes vexillifer. Lineage (NCBI taxonomy): Eukaryota > Metazoa > Chordata > Mammalia > Artiodactyla > Lipotidae > Lipotes > Lipotes vexillifer. The sequence continues at coordinate 615,095 of NW_006796238.1, forward strand.
AGAATTAGAAAGACTCCACGGACAGGGAGTCAATTTTTACTCTTCCATTCCAAGAGTTGGTTAAGTCCAGGTTAGCAGAATCACGAGGCCTGCCTGAAACTCAGCTGTTTCAGACAATAACTCTGCAAATAACTTTCATTTGAAGTTCTTATTACGGAAAAAATCTTTAAAATACTGAAGTAGATAGAATAATATGATGGACCCTCATATACCCGTTACTCAGCTGTGACAATCTACAAATAACTCTCTTATTTCCTGCGTGAATTTGGAAATGGATTTTGCTTTTGTTTCAGAGAAACAGAAATAGTACAAAGGAAAGTACCCATTGTGGTTGGAAAGTACCCAACCACAAGCATGGCATTTATTTACTAGCAACTCAAATCCTAATATTGAATGCTAACTTGTAAAATATTACCGATGTTGATTCTAGTTCTTGAAAAGTGATACTCTTGGCGTTGGCTCTGAAATCCCCAGGGTCATCAAAACCATCAACTCATCCCACCTGGAGACTCTGCACATACTGGGCCTAAAGAACACTCAGGTCACAGTGGCCACCTGGGCAGGGTCCAGCCACAGCCCAAGATGAGACAGCAGATCAGATCTGACATCAAGACTAATCAGGGATGATGAAATTCTCATCTCCTGCATCAGGTGGAGATGGCCTCACACTTGTCCACATATCTTGCATTTTTCTTGTTGCGTCATCACGGTCATGTCATTACATCATGAAGCCAGTATTCCCCTCCCCAACACCTTATCTTACTTTCTTTTTTTTTTTTTTTTTTTTTGTCCACGGGCCTCTCCCTGCTGTGCCCTTTCCCGTCGTGGAGCACAGGCTCCAGACGCGCAGGCTCAGCGGCCATGGCTCACGGGCCCAGCCGCTCCGTGGCATGTGGGATCCTCCGGGACCGGGGCACGAACCCGCGTCCCCGACATCGGCAGGCGGACTCTCAACCACTGCGCCACCAGGGAAGCCCCCTTATCTTACTTTTAATTATAAAACAAACGGATTTTTTTTTCATGGAAAATGGCACCCTGTCCTTAGGGTCCCTCTGACATTAAGAATCAACTTAGATAGGATTTATACCTGGCATTACTGGGAAATCAACTAGCAAATTATTCTCAATACCTAACTGTGATATTAAAAAAAAAAAAGTCTAGTTGAAAACAAGGCAGTGGCACTTATATACTCTCAGCGCAGGTCTTAAAAGCAGTACATTAAATGTGACAGTGAGCATTAGCCTTGGAGGGTCTGGAGAAGGCCCACTTTAATTCTGTGATTCTGGACTTCAGGGGCTGAACTGAGAGAGGATAAACCACAGTTTACAAACCAGTCTTGGAAGGCTGCCCCTGGGTGGGAGTTGAGAGCTACGTGTTCAGTAAGGAGGGTGAGCAGTCAATCTGAAGCTAACTGGTCCAACCCACCGTGTGCCAAACATACTTCGTATAACACTCTGCTTTCTGTTCTCAAAGTGCATTTTCAAATAGAAGCATTTATACATTAATCTTTCTTCAGTTCACCAGAGGTCAGCATCTGACCCCTGTAACAGCATTGGTTAAGGAAACCCTCTATCAGGGTCTGTTGTCTTACCCCAGTCTTTCCCCCTTCGCTAACTCACTCACTCATCATCCATTCATTAACCATTTTTGAGCACCTACTTACATGACAGGTACTGTTTTAGGGATTCAAAAGCATACGGTAAATCCTAGCTCATGGGGGACGTAGCCTCTTTTAAGCTACTGGTCAATAAGTGCACTTTGTCTCAGAGGCAGTATCCCTGCAGGGGTCCAGAGCCAGGGCTCTGGAGATACACTGCTCTGCCACTTCCGAGCTGTAGGCCCTTGGGCAAGTTACATGACTTCTGAACTTTGGGTTCTATGATCATAAATTGGGATGGCAGTAGGGTAGCTGTGAGGATCAAATGGGCTGATGCTCTTAAAGCACGGAGGCCTGGCTCACAGTCACAGTGTGCAAGAAATGTCAGCTACTCTCATTAAGGGCTACAAACAAGATGATGCAAATGGTGCTAGATACTGAGGAAGACAATTCTGCTGCCCTCCTTTTTTCTTTTTAGTTTGTAAGAAAATAAGGACATATCTCCCATACAGATGCTTAAACTGCAAACTTTATCTGCTATTCCATGTGTTTCCATTCTAGCTTTTTACAAGGGCCAGAAAATAAAAATAATGCAATTGATGAGCAAGAGGAGATGTAGAGAAAAGCCAATAGAACAAACCATAAGAATACAATCAGTTATAGACTTACAGACTGGGATGGCTTATCTGTGTACCTGAATTGGGTGTTGACACTAACTTGCTAAGACTTAATCAAGAGAGTACTTAAGTGCCAATTTAAACAGCACTCAGGTACTTGTGAATTGAGTTAGCTGTCAAGTAACAGCATAGTCTTTAAGAGCCCCCAGGTTCACATTCCCAGTCCTCCAGGAGTAACCAAGCACATTATGCTGTCATTTGGAAGGTATGTATCTCTAATAACAACAGCAGTCACAACAAGGTTCTTCCTCCCTGAAGGTCCAAACACACTATATTTGGTGATGCAGTAATTTATTTAGGAAGAATCTAAACCCACAATCCTTGTGTGGGGTCCCTTTCATCAAATTTCAGACTCTGACTATGTACCTTGGGACTGTAGCTAATAAGGGTGAGAGCCAACATTTGTCATGCAATTATGCACAGAGGAATTTACTGTGTATAAACTGCATAAACACCAGCCTTTCTGTTTCCTCCAAATAATTCTGGCTGATTATTTATTACACAACAATGCCTTGCTTTTTTCTTATTCTGTCTAATCCTTTGGCTCTTCGGAAATCACTTGAAATTCTATTTAAATAGGCTATTGAATGACTGCTGAGGAAAATATTTTTGAATACTTCCAGAGTCTTTCTTGGATCCTGAAAACTAAGCAATAAGATTTTTTGCCTTGCATTATTTTGTAAGTTTATTATTATTAATAAATAAGTTTATTACAATATTATTCATAGATAATAATAAACTTTTACGATCATTACCCTAAGCTGTACATTGTTTTTTTTATCCCCATGCCAAAAGAATCTTTGGTCTTCTGAACACATCTTAAAATGAGGGTGTCACTGGAGAGTTAACACAGTTTTACGTGAAACTTATTACTTAACTGACTTTAAAACAAAAACAAGAAACAGAAGATAAATTAGTTCTCTGAGAACTAAACAATGGAACCTTCTGCAAGGCTGAGACCAGCAGAGCCTAACAGCTTGGAATAAAGATGCCAAGTCTGGTGAAGTGAAGGAGACAACCTGAATGTGAGGCTTGAGAAGCAAATCGAGGATGAGTCTCAAAGGCATCCTTCCCCCGAGGTCCTCAAATTCAGGGGAGAGGGCAGGTGGGAGATCACATCAAAAACACCTGGAGTAGTTGTCAAACTGCAAATGATCTCCTCCCCTGTCATCAAACTCCTGTGTGTCCCAACACAGGACCGAGAGACAGAAGGGAACTAGAAATAGGGGCAGGTGGAAACTGAGATGACCTCTGGGAGCAGAGGAAGCAGACAAAAATGTAGTTGAATCTGACAGACTTCAGTTGATCCCAGCTCAGCCACATATTGGCAACTGACCTTGGGAAAAACCATCTACATCTCTCTAAACCCTAATTTCTTCATCTTTAAAATGGTATAATAAGGCCTTTGGCAGAGTGTTAATGTGAAGATTAAATGAAATCAGGTACAAATAAAAAGCACTTACCCCACAGAACCTGAATGCAGACATTCTGTTTTTCCTGGTTTAATTTAAAACAGCCTAAACAGTTTCTTTGAAGTTTACTAGGAGTTATCCCTTATTTAGCTTTGTGTTCGATGTGGTATCTGGATTACAGAAGGTTCTTAATAAATTTGTTGGAATTAATGGCTGACCCAAACTGTCACTCTTTTCTCAAACAGTGGAAGATAAGATTACAACGTGACCCAGCTGTTGCAGAGACCAAACTCTAAGTGATCAAACTAACATCTACTTCCTACCCAAACATCCATATGACATAAGAATAAATCAGTTTCTCATACATATAATATATATTTTTGTCTATTCACCAACTGCTTCCCTTCTCTACTCACCACGATGGAAATGCTAATGACGGCCAAAGATGAGGGCAAAGGATTTGCCTTTCTTAGTTTTAGAAAAAAGGCCCTACTTTTTTTTTTTTCTTTTTGTGGTACGCGGGCCTCTCACTGTTGTGGCCTCTCCCGTTGTGGAGCACAGGCTCCGGACGCGCAGGCTCAGCGGCCACGGCTCACGGGCCCAGCCGCTCTGCAGCATGTGGGATCTTCCCGGACCGGGGCATGAACCCGTGTCCCCTGCATCGGCAGGCGGACTCTCAACCACTGCGCCACCAGGGAAGCCCCCTACTTTTTTTTTAACAAGTTTTTCAAAGTCTTATTTTCAATCTAGACTCAAGACTCATGAAGTTAAAGGGTTACTGTTTACTGGATTATATATATATATGTTTTTAATTTTTCTTACATTATCATGCATATACATATACTTAAATACTTCAAACCTATAACAGATTGCCCCTAATTCCTAGGGATAGATATTCCCATCTTTATCTGCTTCAGAGGGCATCTTTCCTTGTAAAGCTGACCGTACATCATCAAACATATTATTGCACACTCCTTTTTCCAGCACTGAAACGCTGCCTTCAGGGGATAGGAGGAGTGTATGTGCGAGGTGGGTGGGTGATTTCCACAAAATTGGTCATCTGGAAGCTATAAAGTTTTGGAGTGTGGCAGCTGCATTCTGAGTAGAGTAATGGTGAGGGAATTGGTGATGTCAATAGAACCAGAATCCTCCAGCTTAAATTTTTATATGATTTTTAAGGTCTTTAATAATTCTAACCCCTCAGAAGTTAATGAAGCCAGTCAGGCAAACTCTGAAGTCTGAGTTGATTAAAATTTTGGTAGAAGCAAAAAGACTTCTTGACAGAGGACTCAGTCCACTTGACTGAATTTCTGAAAAGACCTGTCAGTTCCTTAATAGCTGTTTTAAAAAATTCTAGAAGGATCCATCTTCCACAAGGACTAATTTTTGACCCACTTTAGTTCATTTCACTATGCAAATGTGCTTCTTAATGACGGACACTTTCTGTTGGAACTGTCAGTATAGATATTCAATCTCTTGTCTGTACTAACAGACATGGACCAAGGATTAAGGCTGACTTGAGTAAGTGTGCAAAGAATCTTCCCAGGATGGGGGAAATGGACTGGAATAGTGGTTGGGATGGAAAGACTAGTCCAGGATATCTCAGGCTCTCTCCATTAAACAGGAAGAGAGGTAGTGAATGCAGGTAACCAAGACATAAGAAAAAGCCCAAAAGGAACTGCAAAGCCACAGCCATCGTGATATTAGAAGCAGAATGGATGCTCAGGGTGAGGACTCCAGGCAGTGAAAACCAGCTTTGATGGCTCCAGGCTTTTCTTCTAGCTGCCAGGACTCTTGGGCTTATGTAAGCATTACAAGTTGAACAAGCTATGCTTTGAGTCATGGGTCTTATTTCCAATTTCATTTCATTTCATTGTGTTGACCTTTGGATGTTAATCAGGCTTGCGGTGAACTGAATTAAAATGTATATATTCCTTGACTGTAAAGTATTCAGATAAGCATTATCTGCAGTGGCAAAATAAAGACCACACTATTCTCACTGTAAATGTGTAACATTTCCCCCAAATGATTAGTTTGGGCTGTATAATAAATTCATCTGCAACTGGTAACAGCATGAAGCAGACATTATGCCTGAGGAAACAGAAAACAAGCAAGCACATACTGGTAGAAGCTTATCCAACACGAGATATTCGCCAGGGGCTCGTTAGAATCTACAAGGGTTACCTTCACACACAGGGCAACACTCCCCAGGCACTTTGACGGGGTTCATGCAGCTCTGTCCGCAGGCTGTCGCGACACAGTGGGGTTCTCCGTTGATGCACTGGCAGAACGTGCAGTCGTCCTCCCGCCACCGGTCCCCGTGGGCACGGATCTGACCATTGGCATAGCAGCCAGCGGGATTATTGAAAGGATACACGGGATCTAAATTAAAACGTGAGTTCAGAGTAAGACTGAGGGCATTCTACATCTTATCTCTGCCTGCACCTAGAGACATTTTTTTCCCAGGTTCTCGTCATCAGCAGTTCTTTTCCAGCTGTGCTCAGCAGAAGCTCAGGGCCACAGGAGGTGTCTCTAGGGGGACATGCAAAAGCAGCTGTCATGCTGAATTTCTGTCCACCCATCCTGACACGGCACACAGGGCAGGGGATCTGAGGCATAAAAACCAATGTGCAGGTGTTATCATTTCATAAAGGTGCAAAACTTCGTGGACGGAGCTGTGGGCTGGTCGTGAGAAAAAAATGCTGATCCATTTTAGGCTCTGATGATGCCTTCTGAGTTGTCAACTTAAATGTTTATTACACCTCCGTTTTACCTCCTGTAAAGTGGAAAGAATAATGCCCCATCTAACTTATAGTGAGCCTGTTATTTCCAGGACTAACTGAAGTCTATCTCACGGTGCCTGGAGGCACAGTGAGGTGTATACAGTTCCCTGCTGTGGTCTTATTCAGGACAGGACTCACACAGCTTCTCTAAACCATTCATGGCACTGCTTGTGCCCTGGAGGGAAAGCTGTGAACCTACGCCATTTTTCTCCCCCAAGCTGAGCAGTCAAGCAGCAGCTGAGGCTGGGGAACGTAGGTAGCCAAGGATAGTGTAAAAAAGTTTTCTGAGGTTGCTGACAAGCACATAAATAAAAAATCTCCAAATATCCTTATAAATGAAAGCAACTAGATAAATCACTCAATGTTCTTTTTCAGAAACATAAAATCTGGCCTCAAGAAGCAAGTGCCGCTGTGCTGGAAGCAAAGTCCAGGCAGTTCCGAGTTTGATCCTCTTTATTCCAAAGAGGTAGTAGGGCATTACAAGAGAGTTAGAAGGCCAAAACTGAAAACCACGCAGTCACAGCTTCAGAAGGGCAGTCTGCCAGAGATGTAAGCAGCCAAGAGACCTGAGTTAGATAAGACTTTATAAAATTTCTTTATAAAAAATATTACACTGCATACTTCATTTCTACTTTGAGCCTGGATCTGAATTCCAGGAAGTGAGACATAACCGGATCTATGCCCAGACAACTCATTATGATTATTACACAGAGGTCCATATCTGTGTTTTTACATGACCAACTGCTACATAGTTTCAGAGACTATTACACACCGGGGGTAGTAGCTAGGGAACAAATCAATTGGGAAGGTTAAAAGTTGTGACTTTCTTAAAATCCCTGATGACACCTAAAAAGTGAACTACCTTTCTCCTATGTTAGCAAAAATAATTTCTAACAGGGAAGATGGCCTCCCTGTTATGAACCACTGTTCAATGTTAGGAATGTAGTTTGCATACTCTAAGCAATTTCATATCTTCAGTATTATGTGGTAAACAGAGCTCAAATATTGAAAAGAAATGGATTTAGAAAACAGAAAAAGTTATGGAACATGGCATGAAATTCTGTCCTCCCATTTCACATGTGGAGGTAAGGGCAGGGTGAGTGTCAAGACATGAGACGGATGTGCCTGACTCCAGACTGAAGGTCTGTGGTCCGGGCAGGACAAGAAAGCTCACGTGATCCTCCTTTCTGGGGAAACAGTGTAGTGCAGTTAGACCACAGTCAGGCACCCACTGTTCCTGGCTTCACTGGAAACTCAGACAAGTGATTACTTTTCTGATTATCCTGATCCTTAAAATGTGTGGATTGTAGTACATGATATTCAGAGTTATCATTCTGAAATGTTTATTATTTCTGCATAGGAGAGACAGGAGGGTCGAGCCTGTTGGAGGAACACGGACCTATTATTTCTTGGAGGGAAAAGGGGAATAAAGAGAAAGCAGGCCCTGGAGATCCTTCTACCCTGGGCCACAGTGGACACTTGTCTGAGCCTTGCCCTGGTGTCACCACCATGCCACACCATGACCCCACTCTCACCACCACACATTTTCAAAGGATGGGGAGCCCTGCTCTCACCTGGACAGGCATGGGTATCGGAAAGGAAGCAGGGTTGGTTCCTCTCTGAGCTGACTGGCTAAGGTGGTCAGTGACTAGGGCGGCCCTGTCCTAGCTGAGCAATCTGAGGGGAGCAGGGTGGGTGGAATTCTGATGTCAGGATGGAGAGAAAGTCCCAGGACTTGCCAAGGAACTGCTGGAACCACAGAGGAGGAACAGAAAGCACCTCCGGGAAACGTCATGGCCATCTGTGGAAACACGTGACCGCTGTCTACACCCAGGGCGTAACTTCCCTCAGTTTCACACAGTCTACCTAGCGTTATCGAAGTCCTAAAGGTGCACCACGGTGACAAAACACGGGAACTTCTTCAATCTTCCTCTATTTTGGAGTGAGACTGAAGTAGGTCAACTGTGATATTAAGTCCCTAAACCATGTCTCTTATTATTCTCCGATTGGCACCTGTCCTTACCTTCACACACAGGGCAGCACTCCCCTTCGGGCACATAGTATCTCTCGCAGTTCAGCTCACCACACTGGGCGGCGAAGCAGATGGAAACACCCCCTTGGCATCGACAGAACCGACAGTTGTCCATTCGAAACATATCCCCATCGCTATACTCCACATTGTTGAATACACAGGCTGGCTTTGTTTCTAAAGGAGTCAAAACAAACATGGCAGATTCAAAGTCATTTCTGAGTGGTGTCCTTCCATATTTTTCAAACAGCCTCTAGAAAATACTGTCTGACAGCAGGTTAAAATTTGATGGAAATTTACTACACTCCATATAATTTTTTACAACAGAAGCAACAAAGCAATGCAAAGTAAAGTAGAATAAAATAAATAAAACACATCACTATTCTCATTATATCAAGGAATCGAAATTCCTCTTAGTAAAATCTATACTGGGGTCCCCTTATCCCAAATAAAAGTAATCATGTGACCATGAAACACATTTCTGATTTGTGCTTTAAAAAGATTTTTTGTTAAACAAAACGTTTGTTTTGTTAAATCATTCTCTACCCTCAAGTAAATGATCCTGCCTCCACATTAGGTTTTGTTCTGCCTCAAAAAATTTATTTAGGCCTTTTAAGAGGTTATGTTCTTCTGTTTCTCCAGTGTTTTCCCCTAAATTCTTTTTTCTATCCTGTTTAACAATCTGTAATTATAATAGTGCTTGGCCTTAAAAAAAAAACACTTTCTACATGCATTACCTCACTTAATCCCAGTAACAAAGGTCTGATGTAGAAATACTTATCCTGAGGGCAGAAGTGAGGAAATCCTGGGTAATTTGCTCAAAGTCACACATTTAGCAAATGATAGAAGCAAAAATAGTAGCTCTTCAACTAAAACCTTGTACTCCTTCCATTGTGTTTCAAGGCTATGTTCTGCTAAGGACTCAAAGCCCTGCACTTAACAATTCTCATAATGACACCAATGATTTTAAATTGTTTCTCTGCCCTAAAACACTCTCACTAAATCCATTTCTTAACTCTAATTTTGGTTGACTTAAAAGAACTCCCACCAGACAAAGACATCACAAGAAAAAGAAAACTATCTCTTATAAACACAGAGATAAAAAACCCTCAAAAAAAAAAAATACTAGCTGACTGAATCCAGCAACATATAAAAAAGATTATATACCAAGTGGGATTTATTCCAAGAATGCAAGGTTGGTTTAACATCCGAAAATCAATTAATGTAATACAGCATGTCTATAGAATAAAGGAAAAAAAACACAGGATCATCTCAGTAGACAGAGAAAAGATATTTGACAGAATTCAACACCCTTTCATGATAAAAACGTTCAATAACTTAGGAGTGGAAGTTGTTAAACAGCAGCTTGATAAGTGGCATCTATGAAAAACCCACAGCTAGCATCATACTTAATAGTGAAAGGGTGAATGCTTTTCCCTTTAAATCAGGAATAAGACAACGATGTTCACTCTCACCACTTCGATTCAACTTTGTACTGGAGGCTCCAGCCAGGGCACTTAGACAACAAAAAGACATAAAAAGCACATGGGCTTCCCTGGTGAGGCAGTGGTTAAGAATCTGTCTGCCAATGCAGGGGACATGGGTTCGATCCCTGGTCCAGGAAGAGCCCATATGCCGCGGAGCAACTAAGCCTGTGCGCCACAACTACTGAGCCTGCGCTCTAGAGCCCGCGAGCCACAACTACTGAAGCCCATGCTCCTAGGGCCCGTGCTCTGCAACAAAAGAAGCCACCGCAATGAGAAGCCCTTGCACCGCAATGAAGAGTAGCCCCTGGGCTTCCCTGGTGGTGCAGTGGTTGAGAGTCCGCCTGCCGATGCAGGGGACACGGGTTCATGCCCCGGTCTGGGAAGATCCCACATGCCGCGGAGCGGCTGGGCCCGTGAGCCATGGCCGCTGAGCCTGCGCGTCCGGAGCCTGTGCTCTGCAACGGGAGAGGCCACAACAGTGAGAGGCCCACGCACCGCAAAAAAAAAAAAAAGAGTAGCCCCTGCTCACTGCAACTAGAGAAAGCCTGTGTGCAGCAACAAAGACCCAACACACCCCAAAATAAATAAATTTAAAAAAAAAATCATGCATATGAGAAAGTAAGTAGGAAAACTCTCTCTACTTGCAGATGACATGATCTTGAATTTTAAAAGATTCTAAAGAATCTACTAAAAAACTAGTGAACAAAAAGTTTGGCAAGATTTCAGGGTACAACTGCAACTCAAATAAATTGTATATCTACACACTATCAAAGAACAATCTGAAAATGAAGTTTAAAAAAATTCCATTCACAGTAGCATTAAAAAGAATAAAATATTTAGTAATAAATTTAATAAATGAAGCACAAAACTTGTACTTTAAAAACTAAAAAGCATTGTTCAAAAAAGTAAAGAAGGCCTAGATAAATGAAAATATATTCCATGTTCATGGACTGAAAGATAATATTGTTAAGGTGAAAATATTCCCCAAATTGATCTACATTCTCATTGCAATCTCTATCAAAATCCTACTTGGTTCTTTTGTAAAAACTGACAAGCCAATCCTAAAACTCATATGGAAATGTGAGGAACCCAGAATTGCCAAAACAACCTTGAAAAGAAGAACAAAGCTAGAGGACTCACACTTTCTTATTTCAAGACATACTACAATGCTACAGTAATCAAGACACTGTAGTACTGACATCAGGATAAATATACAGTTCAGTGCAATTGATTAAGAGTTCAGAAACAAACTCTCATATTTAGTGATTTTTAACAGGGTGCCAGGATAATTCATTGAGGCAAAGAATAGTCTTTTCAACAAATGGTGCTGGAGCAACTGGATATCCACATGCAAAAGAATAAGAATGGATCACTATCATACCATATACAAAAAATAACTCAAAATGAATTACAGAGCTATGATCTAAACGTAATAGCTACAACTATAGAGCTCTTAGAAGATAACAGGAGTAAATATCTTTGAGACTTTGTAACTAGGCAATGGTTTCTTAGATATGACACCAAAAGCATAAGCAACAGAAGAAAAAATAGTTAAACTGGAGTTCATCTACTTCTGTGCCTCAAAGAACACCATAAAGAAAGATAACCCAAAGATTAAAAAATATTTGTAAATATCTGATAAAGGACTTGTATCAGAATATATAAAGAACAACAACAAAAACAACCCAGTTGAAAAATAGCAAATATTTGAATAGCAATTTCTCCAAATAAGATACAGAAATGACCAAGAAGCAGATGAAAAGATGCTTAACATCATTACTTATTAAGGGAATACAAATCAAAGCCACAATGAGACATCACTTCATATCCTAGGATGGCTAAAATGAAAAACATATAGATAATAACAAATGCTGACAAGGATGTGGAGAAACTGAAACTCTCATACATCGCTGGTGAGGATGTAATGAACCACAGAGTTACCGGAGGATCCAGCAATTCTACTCTTAGGTATAACCTTATCCAAGAGAAATGAAAACATCTATTCACATAAAAACTTGTACACAAATGTTTATAGCAGTGCTATTCATAATAACCAAAAAAACGGAAACAACCTAAACGTCTATCAACTGATGTATGAATAAACAAAATGTGGTATATCCATGTAATGAAATATTTCTTGGCCATAAAAAAGGAATGAAATTCTGATATATACTAAAACATAAATGAACCTGGGGAACATTATGCTAAGTGAAAGAAGCCAGTCAAAAAATACCACATGTTGGATATGATTCTATTTATATGAAATGTCCATAATAGGTACATGTATAGAGACAGAAAGTAGATTAGTGGTTGCCTAGTACTGGAGGGTTTGGGGGAAATGGGGAGTGACTGTTAATGAGTTTGGGAATTTTGGGGGGATTGATGTAAGTGTTCTAAAATTGATTGTGAGGATCAAACAATTCTGTGAATACATTAAAAACAGTGAATTGTGCAACTTCACTTGGTGAAGTGCATGGTATGTGTCTCAATAAAGCTGGTAAAATAAAAGTACTTCCAAGCTAAAGAAAGTTCTCCTGAGCTAATGCACCCTGTTTAATAAGATGGGAAAAGCCAGATCACGATACACACAACTCTCATGCGCTCCTCTATCCTAACGTCATTTCTCCATGTCACCTTGGATATTTGAAATATTTGAGACTTTCACTGCATTTTAATTTGAGTATATTTACATTTGTTTTGTACTTGGACAAACAAGTACTTTCTCATTTGATTTTATAACAATCCTGTCAAGAAGACAGAACAAATATTAATAGCCACTTCTTCAATGAGGAAAATGAAATTTAAGGAGATCAGGTAAATTGCCTAAAGTCACATAACTAGTGTGAGATGAGCTGTGTGTATATATTTACACAGGCAGTAAATGTGCATGTCTGAACCTCTTCCCTAGTGTTGGCTGGATATACTATTTCTTTTTTCAGAAAACTCATGTCAGAAAGAATCATCTTATCACAGCTCAGAATTTATTATACTTTTAGCTAACATATTAAACTGAGCTGGGATTGGAAGAAACTGGGCAGCTGGATCACAAGTTCTAAAGTGTAGAAAACGGAGTGCTTTTTATCAATCAAATTTGCATGCTGTGGAAGGAGGCAAAATACTGCATTCTAACAAAATGCTGAGCTTCCATTCAAACTGAAGAAAAAAAAGTATTTTAGAAACCAATTAATATTAATTATCAATACTTATCTGCCTTAATCAACCACAGCTACCAACTGGGTGAAGTCACAAATCTTGGTGTGAGATTTGAAGGAGTGAGAAGGGAAGGCTGTGGTTATGACTAAAGCAGCTCCAGATGAACTCGCTTTTACCGTGGGTTGTGCAGAAACGTGAGCGGGAGGGGATGGGATTGACAAGAGTTACATTTCACTAGCTAAGGCACAGAGAGCAAGGGAATGGAATTTAGAGAGATGGAGAGTCCCAGAAAACACAGCCTTGAAAACACAATCGATTCTTTAGGATTAAAAGAAAAAAAAAAATCACACGACATAATGAAATCCCTATTTGATGCCGAGACAAATTTATGGAAGCTCTTCAGAAAGGTGCATGATAAAAATGGCTGGCAGTGGTCTTTGAGGAGCAGTGACCAATTACTTCTTCACCTGCTGGGCATACATGTGAATCTTAGAACCCTATGGAGTTTACCACGACCTCTATAAGAGGACATTTTTCATGGACAGAGAAAAGAATAATATTACAAATAAAATAATTTACTGTGTAACTTGTACTTAATTAATGCATAAAATTGCATATGCATTGAGATGCACAAAAGTGTCTTTTTAGGTATTTTTGCACGTTTTTTGTGTCTGCCCAATTAAATTTTATGCTTCTCAGTTCTGGAATATTCTCTTCCCTCTTTAACATATTCCAGAGCTCCTGAAAAAGAACCTTATAGACTGTTAATAACTTCTACTGCCTGCCAAATTACACTGATTGGCAGATGGTGATAGGTATATAATTTTAGCAAAGGAAAAGACTAAAATGTAGAACTTCATATCAAATGTGAAAATGGAGAAAAACTCCAAATAGGTATACTTCTGTTGCTTTTTCTCTTTAATATCTCAGTAGGAAATGGCTAATGTCTTGCCTCTGGTCTCCTTTCACTGGGGGTAAGCTGTATAGGAAGCAAGTGGGCAGACTTAAGAAGTCAAAAGAGAGACAACTGTATGACAGATGAGAAATGTCTGAAAATTTCTCCATAAATCAGCGACAAACTGATGGAATCACAAAGACAGGGTACATGAGCTTCCAGAGAGCTATAGGAGGAAAACACCTTTTCTATGGGGGGGAAGCAGGGTGTGTGTGCTAGAGAATACCAGGCAGATACTACTTCAGGATAAGGGAAGGGGAACAATACTTACAAAATAGGACTGCAAAAGACTGTATCACTGTTAAGCAAAATTAGCTTGATAAGACCCCAGGAACATAACAGATGCTCAATAAATGCATACTGAGTGGAACATTTCTTTCAAAGTGCCATATTCTCTCCATCACTGTAGAAGTAGACATTATGTCCCTAGAAGTATTACTGAGTATTATCGCTAAACAGACAATGGGTTACCATTAGAAGTTTTTGTACTAATTTTCTTAACAAACTGCAGGTCTCAGTTTTCTAGGCCCACATTTTACATGAGGAGCAAGCTGACTTTGGGTATGGCTCTCCTGTGACTGATGGATTTGACATGTCAGTGTGTCTGATGCTGGAAGAGTCAGTTAGTGGCTACAACACTCAAACCATGATGTTCTAGTTTGGATTTTTGTGCAAGTACATTGGACAACTGATCGTATCTAAGCAACCAAATGAATGTTTCCATATTCTGTACGTGGATGACTTCCCTATTCAAACCCAAACGCCTCTAGAAATGAGTAAGCTGGGCCAGCGTAAGGCAATAGGGTGTACTGTAACCAAATGGAGAACACATGTTGACCTGAAAGTAGAGGCCAAGGCTTCCCTGGTGGCGCAGTGGTTGAGAGTCCACCTGCCGATGCAGGGGACACGGTTTTGTGCCCTGGTCCGGGAAGGTCCCACATGCCGCGGAGCAGCTGGGCCCATGTGCCATGGCCGCTGAGCCTGTGCGTCCGAGGCCTGTGCTCCGCAACGGGAGAGGCCACAGCAGTGAGAGGCCCGCATACCGCAAAAAAATAAAATAAATAAAAAAATAAATAAAAGTAGAGGCCATCACTCAGCTCCAGCTGACTAATGACAAAAGTTTTGCTTATGGGCAGGAGCAGACACAGAACTGTTTCTTGAAGAAGATCTGGGATTATTCCACACTGCTGTGGAGGTCATACTTCTAGGGAATGATACTGATGCCTTCTAAGTTTACACGAAAGGAGCTCAATCATACCACCTGTTCCTTTGGTTTCTAAACAACAGGGTTCTCATTCAAGCAATACCTCACAGGTCCTCCTTTCAGCCCTCAGTCACAGACCATAACAATCCGACGGGCAACTCTCCCATCCTCCCCCCCTCCAAATAAAACCAAACCCAACAGAAAAGAGAACGAATATTTATGGAGAATGTTCTTTCCATCTATTCATCTAGGCTACTGTTTTCAAAACTCAAGAGTTCTTGAATTCTCTGTGAATATTTTTTAACCTTCTGTGTTCACTATAACGCTTATCTTAAAAAAATAACGTAAGCATATGGATCACCTGGATGGCAGCTTAGGAGCCGAGTGCTGGCAGGCAATCTCTGTTTCTGCACATGGAGTTAGTTAACATGCAACCCACTGTCTCCTGAACTGGGGTTCCCAGATCTATTCCTACATGTTCCTACATGTTTGGGGGTTTCTCAAAATCAATAAATAGTCCTCTAAGCACCCAGGTTCCAGCCGGGTGTCAAACTCACCTCTGAAAACTGCTTTCGCTGAGGTGTATTTTAATATTTTGCTTTTGCTTTTTATTGAGAAGAGCAGCCAGAGGAAATCTGTTTCCACATTTAAGGGATTAAAGCAACTAAGGATAGGATCTACTGTGTCATTCAGTGCTCTCTTTTCAAGCTTCCATATGAGCAGAGGGTTGCCCTGTTCAGCCGGCTTCTTGTCTCTAAAAATAAGAACTGCAGATCTGATTCTATCTCCTTTTTCACTTTGATGGCCAGGACGCTGGGGGCCTAACTTGACATTTAACTCCAGCAATTAAATAGACAGATGCTATGGCCTGCATACCTGTAGGCACTTTATTTTTGCTTTTCATTTTCAACTTTTACATACAACTCTACGGTTCTGATTCTCTTTTCTCATTAATATTTTACCACTATGTTATTGTATCTGTTCTCAGTGTAAAGTTGCCTCAAATCCTTTGTGCATAAGCAAGGCTTTATATATGTATATTTTAAAGCCATATATATATATATGGCTTATTAAAATATGTATATATAAAATAGACCTCTGCTCATCTGGGCAATGATAATGAATTTTTGATATGTAATATCCTCTAATGGTGACCTTATGACAACAGTAAGATTTTCCCAGGGCACCAGTTGCCAAATAAACAAATAGACACATACACTTACATACGAATATACGTATGTGTGGAGGGGAGGTGTGTGTATGTGTGTATGTATATGACAAAAAACGTGAAATACAGGCTTTGAGACAGAATTCCATACACACTATTCTGTGGGATTTTGAATCTTCAGAGGACTGTAGTTTCTAGTCTCATCTACAATTGAATGACTAATATAGAAATAGACACACTGTAGCAGGACACAAAATAAAGCAAAGATCACCCAACCAATTTATGGTGGCAAGAAAGAGGCAAACACCAGAGATCCTGTGACTGCTGTGTCATCTCAACATTTTCTCACAGCTGAAGGCAAGTCCTGTTCCTGAAGCCAGGGCTCTATAAATGGGGGCAAGGGCACTGAGGGGGCGGGGGGCAGTTATCAGCTGTCCAAACCGTATCACACTGGGGAGAGATGTAAAGTTAACGTCCTGATGAGAAAGTCGCGACACTTGGGTTTCTATAATCAAGAAGCAAGGAAAGAAGAAAGGCACTCCTCTAGAAGTGATATTTCCTGGGGACAAGAGACCTAAGATTAAAGTGTAGGGCACTAAAAGATGGCGAATTCCCACAAAGTAAGCCCTCTATGGGCTGATAATTAACAGCCAC
The DNA here is from genome assembly GCF_000442215.2 of Lipotes vexillifer. Lineage (NCBI taxonomy): Eukaryota > Metazoa > Chordata > Mammalia > Artiodactyla > Lipotidae > Lipotes > Lipotes vexillifer. The sequence continues at coordinate 632,214 of NW_006796238.1, forward strand.
TCTAGAGGGAAATAAGATGATATGAGTCAGATCACTTGCTCACTCACCCACCCAACTACCCATCAGAACCTGGGTGCACTCTGAGAGGCAGGCAATGTGCTAATAACACAGACACAAGGACAGATTCTCTGTTCTCTGGCAGTTCAGATTCTAGCACGAGAGACAGACATGCAGAGGGATGAATACTGGAAGGAAGCACATCTGAGACGCTGGGAGCCCAGGACAAGGACCAACTATTTCTGTCTCAATGGTACAAGTTAAATATTCACAAAATGTCACCTACAATCAGCTAACTTCAGCAATACCAGAGGCTTGGCCATTTGCTGGTGGTTAACAGACGTTACTACCGGCTGGATAATAATACGGGTGGGGAGAAGCACTGAGAAGAGATTTATGCACGTGGAACTTTTAACGCACCTCTCCCTGCATGCTTGTATTTATAAAGGTCTTTAAGTCAGGAGCCTCCCCTCACCTTCTCCATCCCCCTGCAATGTCCAGAACAGCATCTTTGGATATGAACAGGAGGTGGGCACACAAAATTATAAAGACTATTTGCTCTTGAGGCACAATTTCAAGTGCTTCACATATAAAACCTCATTTAATTTACTGTTATTCACTCCATTTGACAGATGTGGCAACTGAGGCCCAGGGAGACCAAGGGATGCCCCAAGTTACACAGCTCCTAAGTGGAGGAACTAGTTTTCAAACGGAAGTCTTTTAATTGTAGTCTATGTTCTTCTTTAACCACAAAGCAAAGAGACACTACAAGTGTTTCTTCAAAGCAAAGCAAAGCAAAACAAAAAACATGCAGCCACTGGATTAAAAACTACAGAACTTGGTGAAACAGGTCTGGACTTTAATATAACCTTTTCTTGTGGGGGAGGGGCAGCTTGGGAGGAGGGCAGAAAATCTTCTGAACCCCGATTTCTTGTAGGCGGCAAATATGGACGCTTCTATATGCGTAGTTTTGTTATATTTGTCCAAATCCAAAATCATTTTCCTTGTGTGTCTAGGTGTTGACTAAATAACGTCCTCTAAAATTACTGACATTTCACTTACTTGAGTTTATTCTTTGTTTTTCTTCTGAAAATTCTGATGGAGGGACTTGTTTTAGGCTCTCCTCCCTTCTAGCATCTAAATTCAGTAAACGCCAGGTCATCACACACCAAGGGAGAAAGGTGGATTCTATTTGAAGTAATCTTATGACTGAAGGATCGTTTTTCTGGTCCACAAGGTTCCAGCTCCAACTAGGCCAATACTACTGACCAAGTAATGGCCAGAGGTGTTTCCTCTAAGTAGGAAAACGCTAAACTAGAGGAACAGTGTCTTTTCTCTTTCAAATTGTGGACACTCCAATGTGGTGTTAGTTACAAAGATTACCTCTGACAATAATGCAATGAGATCTTGAATGACAGGAGGGATACGACCACATTTTCCATGATCCTTTTCTTGCAATCCTAAAATTTCTGAACTACTGAAACACAGCAGCATGTGATGGCTACATGCAGTCTGTGATTACACTTCCAAAATGCTCTTTCTAATGGATGGAATGATGATTCCTTTCCTAACTTTCTCTACTGCCTAGTGGGATCTTAAACAAATATTCTTTCTGAGTTTCATCAAGTCCCTGAGTATATTCTCTGCCTTTTAAAAGACAGAAACAGCTAGATTGAACCCTCCCTCCTCCTCCTGCACAAACGTACACTCTCTGAGAACAAGAGAAACCCCACGTACCATTAACACATTCAAAGACATCACAGCACTTTCCAGGTGTCCCATCTCCACGAGAGACTATGCGGGGAGTGGATCCCACCTCACACACGGGGAAACCACATAAGCCAGAGAGACACTCGCATCTGAAACCAAAGAAAAGGGAAGGAAAACCCCATGAATAAACAACAACATAGAAGTCGGGAGACCACAAACAAAGTAGCGGTGGAAAACTATTCACCCCTCTCTATGACACTGTCCTGTTTATCTGGTGTCGCTGGGGAATGGGGAGGGGGTCCTAACATAATTGGCATTCCAAATAACTAAGGCTCATCTCCTTAGTATACGCCCAGATATTTAACATTAACCATTTTGACAGAAATATTCCTAAAATGCATTACTTCATTTCTTACTTAACCAGACTGGTATTGAGCATAACAAACATTTTCTTGATGACTCCGGGCCATCTTTACATGCATACATTATCCTGTTACTCCAGACATCAGTGATGCTTGCACAGTCTGACACAGAATGATGCTCCTGCGTTAAATGATTCTATGTTGCTGCTTGGTTGCTGTTGACCTTTAGGTGTTTTTCAGCAAATTTTCTGACTCGTCTTTCAACTAATAGGTTATTAGTTTTGGCTTTTTTTTTTTTTTTAATCTTTGTGATTGTGTCTAGTAGCATCCTCCTCTGGAGCTACATTAATTAACTTATAATTGTATATAATAAAAGAAATAGATTCTGATTGAAGACCGAGGAGCTTTATAAATAAAGGGCATAAGCTTTAGCAAATGGAGTTTGTGACAGCTATCTGGAAGCTGAAAGCCTTAATGCTTTGGATCTTCTAAGCTGCATGTGTGCATTTCTCTGAATGCAAACTACCTCTGTTGGCTCTCACCCTTAACTTCAACTCCGCTGCAAAACTTGCCTGCCCATAGGAAAATAAGAGGCAGGTAAATATAAAGAGGAGAAAAAGATACTGTCAACTGCCTGATGTTGATGTGTTGTAATGAAACAAGAGGCAGGAAATGAGAAGCTCAGGGCAGGAGGGTGTCAGGATGTAACTGTAATACAAGGAAGAAGCAGCTAGACTCTGCCCTGGGACTCCCCTGGCAATGGAAGCGTGGGTCAGAGGGTAGAGACGATGACTAAGGGAGTTCCCAGCTTGGCAGGAGTGAAAGGAAGACATCCTAAAAAGAGACATCCTTGCCGGAAGTATGTGGGTATTTATGTACCAGAGAGGCCAAGATCAGGGGAGGGTAACATTCCCAGCAGGGAAGAACCATTAGCACATTAATTCTGTTTTTTCCCTCTTCTTATTTGATTGTTTTGTTCTCCTATTTTTCTTTGGATCTTTCATAAATTAAAATATGACTGTTGTCCACAAGTACTTCCATAATCAGGCCTAGAGGTTTAAAGACATTTATAGTTAACTGTGGAACTAAATAAAAAGGAAACGAATTAAGTTAAAATTTGCACCAAACACCATTAAAGCCACTGGAAAGGTGTGAATATCCCCTCTCAGGCTTCTTCCATGTGGGGAGATGGTTATATACAGATTATATTGGAGAAGGTGTTAGGTAATTAAAGTTTTGCTGCAATGGTATTTCTGACTATGGTTTAAAATAAATGTTTGGCTGTTTTGTGTGCTCTTGATTCATAATCTCTATTCCTACAGGACAATCACCTTCTACAGCTGAGTAAATATGAACTGAGCTTTTAGTCCCTGGTAAGGTTATCCCACAGTCTCTCTTTTATGTGCCTAGGCACTGCAGTTTTAAGCAGATGATCATATCCCTGTGACATTACAGTAACAATAGCTCATTTACATTTATTGCACTTGACACTCTGTACAACTTAAACTCTTCAGAGTTTACAGATTAATGGGGGTAGAGTACTGAGAGGTCACACCCTGATCCCAATATCTGGATGTCATTACAATGAAAGCATCCTACAAGAATAGCTGACTAACCTTTTGCCACATCTTTGGGAATTCCCCTTCTCTCCCACTGACGTGTTCTAGGAAATTACTTTAGGTTAAACACCAGGGAGCATACGATCAATAAATACCTCCTCTGATGCCTTTCAACCCTTCAGAGACCTTTCCTCAACACCTGCGTGCCAGGCTTTCTGCTGGGCCGACAGAAATCACACCAACCTGAAAACCATGACTAAGTTTGCCCTTTTTACCGCTTTTTACATTTGATCTATTTCCCAACATTGAAACATCTCTCTTGTTTTCTCAGAGACCCATACAGGTTGTCTCCAGCATGTTGCAAAAGATCTAAAACTGCACAACTGCCTAGTGACTCACTTAGGAAAGGAAAACCCTTTAGGTTGAATTTTTATTTCTAAACCCAGAATGATTGCACACTGAAGATCCAAGGATTTAGATGCCCTGGTTTTGGCCGGCAGGCTTGCTCCCAGCTCCTTTCCCTTTTCTACCAGCCCCTTGGAAAGCCCTCCCTACTTACTGCCACCTTTTGATTCTTCACAGCTTCCCCGAACCTGAGACTAGCAGATGTTCAAGACCATTAGCACCTTAATAAAGAAGGAACTTATGAAGGAATCAGAGAAGGTTAAAATCTGGGCTGTCATCAGATATCTATCGAGCCAGTATCTATTAGGTTGAGATTTCACGAAACTGCTTTCTTTGTAGATCAAAAATAGTCAAATAGCAATTTCACAGAGTTCAACATAATGCAACTCATGTGAGTTATTTTTCGACAGATAGTCTACACACACTCTCAGGTAACAAACGGGGGCCTCATCAGGACCCTTATTTGCCAAGGAAATTTATTATGTCTATGCATAATGAATCAAAATCAAACAAGGTTTCCTATCCTGTATTTTCCACTAGAAGAGCCTACAGGGCACTCCCCTAGAGTCCTCTTGTAGTGAGTCACTGAATTACGGAACAACTGAAGCACTCAGACAGAATCTTGACCTCATCACCTTTTCTCTTCATTCTTATTCTTTTTTTGGTCCCTCCTCCCAATCTCCCTCTTACCCTTTACCCCAGTGCCTCGATAAACAGCAAGCAATGGAATGGAGAAAACATGTGGATTGGTGGCTGAGGGAACAGACTAACTTATGAGTAAATTGATGTCCACACTTACCCTTCACTTCTAAAACCTTCCCTCCTTCAACTTCCAGGTTCCGACCTGGTCTCCTCTCACCAAAGTCTCCCTTTCTCCCAGTTCATGCCACGCCCATCCTATGGCTCAGTTCTTGTACTTCTGTAGTCAAAAACCTTCAGTTACTCTTCATTTAACTGATCAACTTCTCAGCCTAGCATTCAACACTCTCAAGTCCACAGATCTTTATTCGAATTCAATCTCGCAGTATTTCTCTTCATTCTCCTGATGCTACAGTCACCTTCTATCCTCCAAACAAGCCCTCCCTTTGCTGTCTTTCCACTGCTCACCCTACTCTCTCTTGAACATTCCTTACCTAGCCCTCATCTCCAGCTGTCTGTCTAGATACCATCTGTCTTTCCAGGCCAACCTCAGATAACAGCTCCTCTCTGAAACCCCAAATACCATACTTCTCTTAGGACATCTGGAGCAGAAGTGCTAAGGGTTTTTAAAGAAAACAAATAAAATAACAGTTTTACTGAGATACAATTCACATATTGTAAAATTCACCCTTTTAAAGTATACAATTCAATGGTTTTTATATTCACAGGGTTGTGCTACCTTCACTGCTACCTAATTTTAGAACATTTTCATCATCTCATAAAGAAACCCTGTACTTCCCATTTCTCCTCTCCCAGCCCCTGGCAACCACGAATCTCTGTTCTTTCTCTATGGACCTACCTATTTTGGTCAGTTCACGTAAACAGAATCATGGGCTAAGGGCTTTTCAACCTCCAACAAGAAGCAACTTGCATTTGCCATTTGCCTGAAAAATCAAGCCTTTAATGTTATCCTCAGTATTAAGATAATCATCAGTCAAGGTACCAAACTAATAAATGTCTGCATAATGTAATCACAGCTGCAGCCAGGTAGGTTGGTGAAGCTGTCTTTTTTCTCTCTCCAGTAGGTAATGGATTCAGCTTAGTGGGCATGTGGGTGGCGGAGTACAAAGACGAACAGCACTCAGAAAAATCATCTAAGCCCCTAGAGGGCACTCCCCTCCTTAGGAGGCCCACGCTGGCTGGCTCTGCGGACTCAAAGGCAGTGCACACTCATGCATTCCCTTCCCGTCGTTTGTTTCCTGGTCTACACAGACAGTCCCAAAGTCCCAGCACAGCTTACAAGGTGCTCCCAAGTCTAGGCTCTACTTCTCCTCTAGCTTCCACATTCTACTGGCCCCTCTACATGCTCCTGCACACGTGAGTAACAATGGCAATGTGACATTCACTGAACCCCTACACCCACTCCCGTCACTCAGTGCCGCAGCGCAGCGTCCACTCCCGTCACTCAGCGTCCACTCCCGTCACTCAGTGCCGCAGCACAGCGTCCACTCCCGTCACTCAGCGCCACAGCTCAGCGTCCACTCCCGTCACTCAGCGCCACAGCTCAGCGC
>NW_006796238.1:638512-658563 GCF_000442215.2 Lipotes vexillifer
AGCACCCCCTCCCGTCACTCAGCGCCGCAGCGCAGCGTCCACTCCCGTCACTCAGCATCCACTCCCGTCACTCAGCGCTGCAGCGCAGCGTCCACTCCCCTCACTCAGTACCGCAGCGCAGCATCCACTCCCGTCACTCAGTACCGCAGCGCAGCGTCCACTCGTCACTCAGCGCCACAGCGCAGCGTCCACTCCCGTCACTCAGCGCTGCAGCGCAATGTCCACTCCCGTCACTCAGCGCCGCAGCGCAGCGTCCACTCCCATCACTCAGAGTCCACTCCCATCACTCAGCGCCGCAGCGCAGCATCGACTCCCGTCACTCAGCGCTGCAGCGCAGCGTCCACTCCCGTCACTCAGTGCCGCAGCACAGCGTCCACTCCCGTCACTCAGCGCCACAGCTCAGCGTCCACTCCCGTCACTCAGCGCCGCAGCGCAGCGTCCACTCCCATCACTCAGCGCCGCAGCACAGCGTCCACTCTCGTCGCTCAGCGCCGCAGCACAGCGTCCACTCCCGTCACTCAGCGCCGCAGCTCAGCGTCCACTCCCGTCGCTCAGCGCCGCAGCTCAGCGTCCACTCCCGTCGCTCAGCGCCGCAGCTCAGCGTCCACTCCCGTCGCTCAGCGCCACAGCTCAGCGTCCACTCCCGTCACTCAGCGCCGCAGCGCAGCGTCCACTCCCATCACTCAGCGCCGCAGCACAGCGTCCACTCTCGTCGCTCAGCGCCGCAGCACAGCGTCCACTCCCGTCACTCAGCGCCGCAGCTCAGCGTCCACTCCCGTCGCTCAGCGCCGCAGCTCAGCGTCCACTCCCGTCGCTCAGCGCCGCAGCTCAGCGTCCACTCCCGTCGCTCAGCGCCACAGCTCAGCGTCCACTCCCGTCACTCAGCGCCGCAGCGCAGCGTCTACTCCCATCACTCACTGCCACAGCTCAGCGCCCACTCTTCCTCAAATCCCTGCCTCTCTTTTGCCCCAGGTGAATTCCACACAGCCTTAAGGCCACTGCCCTACAGGCTTTCTCTGACCAAAAAAGCAACCAGGATTAGTTTTCTCTCCTCTTGGAGTGGACCTGTTCCTCCTATGAAGTCAAAATCCTACTCTTTCTCCTGTGAATTCCCCTAGTGCAGGGGCATGTCTTATTTGTCTTGTAAATGAAAAAATGAATGACATAAAGACATCCAAACAATAATCTAGAATAAACTTTTTTTTTCATGGCTAGTAAGTCAGAGGTTAGGCCATACATTGTTTTCACAGTTTTTATGTTTATAAATTTTAAACTCAGGGCTAATTGGTGCAGTGCTTTTCAAAATCAGTCTGTGGAGGGAAAGACTACGGAATTTGTTTAGAATGCAGATCCCAGGGTACCACAGTCAAGGACTGTTCTCAGAGTCTGGGGCAGGGCTCCAGCATCTGCCTGTATAATAAGCTCTCCAGGAGACTCCACTGGAGGGAATCTGGGACCCACTTTCTGAACAACTTGCTCCTAAAGGTGCAGTGTCTCAATCATCACAGTTTAATTTGCACTTTCCATTGGAAAAAGCTATGTACAACTAGTTTTATCATTTTAATTAGTAGCACATTTTGATTAGTAGCACTTGCTCTTGCCTGAATACAGCTGCCTATGAGTGAGAGACACATAGAGTGAAGAAAACAGTAACTTTATTTACTATCCAATACCATCCATCATCCACCAGAAAATGGATGACTGCTAGCAAGCCATTTAAACTCTGGGATGCTGTTTTCTTGTCCATAATACAAGATGGTTGGACCTTAATGAGCTTTCTCCAAACTATAAAATCCTGTGGTTCCACTACTGTCATTCCCATCACTGCCACAGTCTGATCCCGGCTTATCCCCTTCTGCGGCTTCTCCTCGCCTGCACCCTGTCCTTGGAGCACACCACCATCTCGCCCTTCCACACCCACCTCCTCCTTACCAAGCACCTCAACCTTCAGGCCCGGCTCAAGATGGGCCTTGTCTCTGACACTGCTTTGTTTTGTTTTGTTTCGGAGGGGAATGCAGGAAAAGAAACAATATACTCAACAAGTTGAAGAATCAACAGTTTGTTTCACCAGAGTGACTAGAGAAACTGTAAAGGATGCTTGCTAAACGATAGGGAGTTAGAAGAAGACACCGTGGGGAGAGGAATCCTCTTTGCCACTCCCACCACCACTCAGCAAAGCAGCAAGCTGTCAGATTCCTCATCTTCCCCAAGCAGATCCTTATTCCCTGTCCCTTCCTGGAGGGAAAACAACTCAGTGAGGCCCCTGCAAACATGTCTCCCAACCCTGCATTTATTCCACATCCAAACCCAGTGTTGAGCCCTTTGAAAGGGGAGAATCGCTGTCTATAAATCAAAACCAACTCTATTCAGGTGGGAAGGAAGGCTCCCTTTACACAAGAATAAATGTGGGATTAAAAGGGCAAAGCACATGTACTACTAGGATTCCACAAAGGGTAACAATGAAACTGTCAGCAAAGGAAGTTACAATGACACATAAAACATATTCTTATCCTATAAAAAGTATTTTCAACTTTAATTATATCTGATGTACTTTCTTTCTACGGATTAAATTTCTTACCTCTTTCTAGGTATGTATAAGTTTAAAAAAGAAAAGAAGACTGCAAATAAAACATCCAAAAAGAAATGGGTTTCCCACCTGAGGGTCCAACCATCCTGATGGAAAACTGCACTCCTCCCTATGGAAATTTCTTAGGACCACCATGCTTCTCCTGCCTCATTGTAAGATTTACTGCTAAGTAACAAACACTCCTTCACCCTTTCTCCTGCTCATTCCTCCTGTGATGCCTTACATTTCCACCACCCAGGGGGTTAGGCATGTGCCTTAGTTGCAGCAGCAAGCACAGGACCCAGCTCTAAGGATCACACGTGCCTCCTTCCAGAAGCCTCCCTGCTCCTCTTTTCACCTGTAAAACCAGAAACCCCATGTTCTTCACCACTTTCCCTTCAGAGACAACAGCAAACTCACTCTGCATTTTTGGTTGCTGTTGTCATGTTTTGCTTTTTTCTGCGGGGAGCAACTGAAGGATATGCTCCAGTATAGGGACAGTATCAACTGAGGGCAAGTAGGTAAGATATACCTCTTCATTTCTTACTATGCGGTACTGGCAATAATGATAAAGTCCACTGTAAGCCCTTAATGACATAGTCATTTTAGCTGCCCTCTTCCCAGCTTTCTCAAGGAGCAGATGATTATGGCTGGATCCTCAAGGCTGGCCTGTGGCTCAGGAAACTTATCCTTAGGTGCTAAGTTTGAGAGAAAAGTGGTATAAATTGTAAGAAAATAGAGGCAGTGGGCCCACATGGTTCCTGGAAGATCTATAAATTATCTTGCAGAGTCAAGCCCCACAGTAAGCAGGTGAGGCCAGGAGAAAGCAAGGGCACTTCACATCGGTTACCGCCCCCACATGACTGCTTAAAGAAGAGGAGAGTTGGGGCAGTTCCCAAGAGACTCCCTCCTGCAAAGGAGCCAGAGGCACAAACACACAGCTGGGAAGCACCCCCAGGGCCCGTGCCCCTGTTGAACCGTGAGAGCTGGGATCTGGCAGGCATCCTGAACTGCACTCAGTTCAGCCCAACAAGCTGATAACAACCACATCCCAGGACAGGTAGGCTCTCTGCCTTCACCTCCCCGGGCCCGGGGGAAAGACACTGGCGTGTGCTCCCATGGTGGGCAGGACGGCCGCAGAGGGGGGACAGGAGAGGCGCATGGAGACCCAGGCGGGAAAAAGCAGGAAGGAGGGGAAACCGGCACGTGGCACTCTGCGAAGGAGGAGGACTGGGTCTGGTGGGGACAGGACCTTGTAACAAAGAAACGTCAGGTGTTTCCATTTCAGGGCTGGATTCGCCGACCGTATTAGAAATGGATGCTTTGGAACGTGGAATCAGCTTGCTGGTGAACATGCAGTGATCCCGTAACTATCTGCCGAGTGTGTGCGTGTGGTAGGCACTCAGCTGGGTAGGGCTGGGGATACACGGGGTCCTGACCCTCCATTTAGGAAGTCTGGTTTAGGGAGGTGTCAGATATACATAATCACAAACCAGAACACAATCGGATGGGGACTATTCTGTCTCCTCCCCGGATAATGTGATGCACAAACACTAATGACATCAGGACTGAACTTCCTATTTGAAAATCTGGACAAATCCTCCACTGCCTGGGTGGCTAACGCTCCTTCAGCTCCTCGGAGCTGCCTGCAGCCTGAGCTGCTGCTGAAAGAGCTGACTCCGAGCACACGTCCACAGGCTCCCTGTGGGCTGTCGATTCCCAGACCTCTCTCTCATCCTTGTCATCAGTGCAAAGTGCAAGGTCCTCTGGTCTCCTGTCCTCAAGGGAATGCACATCCCCACAGAGAATCACTCTGCTTCCCAGGGACTCATCCTCCCACGCCCACTGCTCTGCCTTCCCCACCCTTTCCTCTCTCAGCATCTGAACATCATCACAGAGTATACCACTCAGATCTGTCCTAACCTGGCTCACCTGAAAACACTACTTTCTTACAGTGAGACCATGAATTTCCCCACACTCACCCTTCACCTGGGGTGGAAGGGAGGCAGACGGTCTCCAAGCTGACCACCATGGGCTAGCCCACGGAAGGCTGCTGCTTTCCTCCCTCATGCAGGCCCTCCCTCTCTGTGACTTTGTCTCCTGCCCATTTCCTACGGGGGTGGAGGTTCAGAGAATGTACTCTGACATCCGGCAGTCTTAGGTTTGAGTTCTGGCCACTTAGGAGCTGTATGACCTTGGGCAACACATCACCCCTCTAAGCCTCACTTGTACTGCCTGTAAGATGAGGGTGATTAAAGTACCCATATCTCACAGGACTGCTCTGTGGATTAAATAAACTGATATGTGAAAAGTACCCAGGATAGTGCCTGGAACACAGAAGCCCTCAACACCTGTTAGCTATTTTATATATATCATTATAAACTGGAAGCTTCCGGGTCTATGTGGAGGAAGCAGTTTCAACATCCTGACCTCGCTTGATCTTTCGGAATCCAGTGACCCTTGCTGCCCCTCCACTTCAGCCACTTACTTTACTAGCCACAGCAATCTCAAATTTCAAGTCAGATATCTTAGTCGCTGAGCACAATGGTTCATCCTTCCTTCCAGGTCTCTCAGGCCCAAGCTCCCACCGCACCAACCCTTCAACCTCCCGGAGACATCTACTCCCAAATCTCTCCCTTTTCTTCTTAGCATGGGCCTCATCCTGATGGTACCTCCTTAACAATACAGCCCAAACCCATGGCGTTTTACCTGAGTCACCACCTTCACGATACTTCTAAATTTCCTGCCCCTTTAACCTCCATCCATAGCTTGTCTCTCAACACCAACCCCAAGTCAGTTACACCCAGAGATGGCAAACCTGTCTTCATTCAAAGGGAAGTGGGATGTTGCATACAACTCTAGAGGGTCTGTGCCCTCTGAAGGGGCTTCACTACTCACTCCATGCAGAAATGTACAGTGTTGCGATACCTTTCAACTGCTCAAGAGAAGCCAGAGTTTTAAGTCAAGCATCCCAGGTTTTAAATGCTGATGACTAATTTAAAGATGGCAAAAAAAAAAAAAAAAAAAAAAAAAAAAAGGCAAATCAAAGAAAACATGCCTTGGGGTCAAATTCAGCCCAAAGGCTGCCAACTGCAAATACCCAAGTTGTTGATGACTGGTGGAGAGGAAAAAAAAAGGGGTACACACTCAGCAGTAGCTATTCCACCTCTTCAACACTGGAGTCCCTCACCTGTCCAAAGACCTCCATTCACCCCTAAGGATCATTCTGTCAACTAGAGGCACAAAGAGCTGATGCTGTGTGTATATGGTGAGTAGGGGAGTGTGAGTGGGCACAGATGGGAAGTGTCCATCAAACAAGAGGAAGTGGGGATGGAGGGAAAGACATTCCAGGAAGAGGAAAGAACCTACTCACATCTACAGGGCAAGAAAGAATATAGTGTTTTAGGTTGGAGCAAATGGTTCAGCCACCAGGAGCATATGCTGTGCTGGGATTTGGGACTGGAGGATACTGTGGGAGAACTTGCAGGAGACATGGCTAGTGAGATAGGCCAGAGCTGGTTAACAAGGGGCCTTGCATACCATACTAAGAAGTATCTTAATTGAAAGCAATAAGAAAGTAATAAATATCTTGAACAAGTGATGGAGTCTTGCCAAGGGATGATTATCTAAGAAAAAAAATGAACACTGTCATGAATTCCATTTTTCTTGAATCATAAAGATAGGCAGGATTAGTGGTAATATTTTTTCCTTTTTCTTTTTTTTTTACTGAAGTGTAGTTGACTTTTTTTTTTAAACGTCTTTATTGGAGTATAATTGCTTTAAAATGTTATAAGTTTCTGCTGTATAACAAAGTGAGTCAGCTATACGTATACATGTATCCCCATATCCCCTCCCTCTTGCGTCTCCCTCCCACCCTCCCTATCCCACCCCTCTAGGTGGTCACAAAGAACCGAGCTGATCTCCCTGTGCAATGCGGCTGCTTCCCACTAGCTATCCGTTTTACACTTGGTAGTGTGCATATGTCATTGCTACTCTCTCACTTCGTCCCAGCTTACCCTTCTCCCTCCCCGTGTCCTCAAGTCCATTGTCTATGCCTGCATCTTTATTCCTGTCCTGCCCCTGGGTTCTTCAGAACCTTTTTTTTTTTTTTAGATTCCATATATATGTGTCAGCATACATTATTTGTTTTTCTCTTTCCGACTTACTTCACTCTGTATGACAGACTCTATGTCCATCCACCTCACTACAAATAACTCAATTTTGTTTCTTTTTAAGGCTGAGTAATATTCCATTGGATATATGTGCCACATCTTCTTTATCCATTCATCTGCCAGTGGACACTTACGTTGCTTCTGTGTCCTGGCTATTGTAAATAGCGCTGCAATGAACACTGTGGTACATGACTCTTTCTGAAGTATGGTTTTCTCAGGGTATATGCCCTGTAGTGGGATTGCTAGGTGACATGGTAGTTCTACTATTAGTTTCTTAAGGAAACTCCATATTGTTCTCCATAGTGGCTGTATCAACTTACATTCCCACCAACGGTGCAAGAGGGTTCCCTTTTCTAGTGGTAATGTTTTAAGTTGCAAGACACATTAAAAGTTTAAAAATCAATGACCACATAGCCTAGAATGCCCTTTCCTCTTTCTCCATCTGGTGAACTCTGACTCATTCTTAAAGACTGAGCTCAAAAGTCAAATCCAACAGTTTTCCAAATAGGATCTCTTTGCTCTGTGAGCTTACTGTTTTTTGCACACTTCTATCTCTAAGGCACGTAGCCCTCTAAATTGCATTGTTTTCTACATGTTTGCCTTTCCTTTATTTATTTATTAATTTTAACATCTTTATTGGAGTATAATTGCTTTACAATGGTGTATTAGTTTCTGCTTTATAACAAAGTGAATCAGCTCTACATATACATATATCCCCACATCTCCTCCCTCTTGGGTCTCCCTCCCACCCTCCCTATCCCACCCCTCTAGGTGGTCACAAAGCACTGAGCTGATCTCCCTGTGCTATGAGGCTGCTTCCCACTAGCTATCTATTTTACATTTGGTAGTATATATAAGTCCAGGCCACTCTCTCACTTCGTCATAGCTTACCCTTCCCCCTCCCAGTGTCCTCAAGTCCATTCTCTACGTCTGTGTCTTTATTCCTGTCTGCTAGATTCTTCATAACCATTTCTTTTTAAGATTCCATATATATGTGTTAGCATACGGTATTTGTTTTTCTCTTTCCAACTTACTTCACTCTGTATGGCAGACTCTAGGTCCATCCACCTCACTACAAATAACACAATTTCATTTCTTTTTATGGCTGAGTAATATTCCATTGTATATATGTGCCACATCTTCTTTATCCAAAGAAGATTGCCAACAAACACATGAAAGAATGCTCAACATCACTAATCATTAGAGAAATGCAAATCAAAACAACTGTGAGGTATCACCTCACATGGTCAGAATGGCCATCATCAAAAAATCTAGAAACAATAAATGCTGGGGAGGGTGTGGAGAAAAGGGAACCTTCTTGCACTGTTGGTGGGAATGTAAATTGATACAGCCACTATGGAGAACAGTATGGAGGTTCCTTAAAAAATTAAAAATAGAACTACCATACGACCCAGTAACCCCACTAATGGGCGTATACACTGAGAAAACCATAATTCAAAAAGAGTCATGTACCACAATATTCACCGCAGCACTATTTACAATAGCCAGGACATGGAAGCAAACTAAGTGTCCATTGACAGATGAATGGATAAAGAAGATGGCATGTATATGCCTTTCCTTTAGATGGTAAGTAAGCTCCTTGACATCAGTGTCTACATCTTATTCCTACAAGGTTAGCATAACATCCAGCACATGATAAACACTCGCATATTTTTTCTCCACACAGACTAAAAACACTGTGGGATTCTGATGCTAGGACTTGCCACAGCTTAACTATCTATAAATTTAACCAAAAGCATATACTGTGATAGGCAATGATGAGATTGAGACTTACAAGGTGCAACCTTGTCCTCAAAAAAGTACACAATCTAATGTCTTAGGAAGTGTCATAAGAGTCTTCAAGAATCCATGATCTAGTTATGGAGATCAGAGTACTCCATCATCTTATCGTAAGAGTCATGACATACAAACAAAGGCAAAATCAGGAAAGGTTCATTTAAAATGCACTTGTCTGTGTGATACATTCACAACAGACTGAGCATGAAGTCCAAGAGAAACCAGCTGTCTCCACCTTCAGGGTTGCAGTCAAGCAGTTAAACATTTGCTGGGCAAATATAACCCTGAACCCTCTGCACTCTGTGTCTACACAGTAGTGAGTCTTATCACTTACATCCCACGTAAAGGTGCAGATGAAGAGTAAAATATAGTACACCAAATTTGGGGTTGCTTCTGGCATTTCCAGAAGAGGTAGGATTTTAATACGTTAGATTTGCTTATTAGTTACGTAAATAGCTTCACAAAACATTTTTGCCGAACTGTCTGGAGCTGTTCTCCCATTCAGCTGTGTCATGATGATGATGATTTCAAATGAGGGTGGGTGGGGAAAGCCCTCTGAGGTTCAATATTATCCAGGCTGTGCATTCTACTTTCCAACTTAATTGAAAGTCTTATGGAATTCAGTTGAGTTACTCTCTTTGAGCGAGAGTCAGAAGGCCATGTCTTTATCATCTGGTGATGGCCAGGCTCACTCAGATCAAACTGAAAGCCTCTGAGTGAGAGCCCTGAGCTTTCTTCCAGGACTGAAACAAATATAAACTAAGACTAGACACTGGTCTAATGCATATGGTGAAACGCCAAAGACACAAGGCACTAGTATAGGAAGTGCAGGGCTTCCACATCTGAAGTGAATTATTGACAAATTAAACTCTCTACTAGGGAGATAGTTCATCTCCAATGGGCATGGGCTTTACTTCTAGGAAAGCATATTTTCTTCATTCTGGGGATAAGTCCAATAATAACATGGAATTCCTACAATTATTTTGTTTTAAAAACATCAGAGTTTAATATAGACTCTGGCTTTTTTCGTCATGAGTTGACTTGCTCTTTTGGGCCAAAAATTACTGTGACAGAGGGCAACAGAATAGATGTTCTTTTCTTAGTTGAGAAAGAAGGGCTTCAAATATATTTCCAAATTTTTCTGCATGTGTTTAGAAACAGAGAGAATGCTACCATGACAGCATGTCAAGAGTCAGGAATGTTTTAAATCTGTACTATGCTAATCCATATTTTACATATTGGATAACTTAATTTTATTTATTCCCCAAAAGCAGCTGGATAATTATTCAAATTAAAGGGAACAACCAAAAAGTGAACTGAATTAGAGATATTTGTCTACTAAAAGATTAATCTTACCAAAAAACCCCCCAAACTGTTATTAAGTGCCGTCTTCTTCAAGACAAGGTCTTGGGAACAGATGGACATGATAATTCATTATAAGATTCTTAATTTGATAAAGTACTTTTGAAAATGAATATTCAGGGATAATTTCCACTGATTAGTTTCCATAAGCATGATACATGCAACTTAATTAGCTAGCACACTGTTAAGAGCATAGGGATCTACAATAACTGTTATTTGATGATCTAAAGAACTTAACACCATCTCAAAGAACTAAGGGGGGCTCCCTGAGCTTTGAAAAGGAACCTGCCTTTTCTGAGCCACATGCAGGAAGTTTCTGGCTTTGACATCCGTGTCTGGTTGGGCTGATGTGCCCTGTGATGACAGTCTTGTCCTCCATGTTCCTGACCCTTGTGTAATCCTCCCGCCCACCCTCTGGCCCCTCAACACCCTCCTAAAGGCATCAACCAGCAGAATGATAGGCTGAGGCTCTGGAGTCAAGACTTGACTGACTGGGGAGCTCTGGAAAGCTGAATCACCCAAGCGTAAGTGCAGCAGCAAAGTCTTGACACTGTCCCTCCAAGACTATTACTCAAAAGCGGAGAGATGTTAATGGAGCAGAGGGATACAATGGGACTTCTCTGTAAGATCATACCTGTAGATTCCAAGCTTTGAAACTACAGGCAAATATGGAGGGATATGAAAAATGATCATCAGTGATTCTGTGTGTGTGTGTGTGTGTGTGTGTGTGTGTGTGTGTGTGTGTGTGTGTGTGTTCCCTTCTTATTACCTTCCAAAGGTCTGTGACTTTTCTGAGACTGGTGGAGGTAATATTTGTAAGGTAGTGAGTTTCTTCAAGCCTTGTCCCTATCTTATTCATTACCACCAAGCCCAGTGTTCTCTGTCTTCCATGAGGTTCTCAATAAGTCTTGGTCATTTAACTGAGCATTTCCAAATCTGTACCTTGTTTTCACTCACTGTAGCTCTGTGGTTAGATTAATTTTTTTTTAATTAATTAGGTTTTTTTTGGCTGTGTTGGGTCTTTGTTGCTGCGTGCCGGCTTTCTCTAGTTGCGGTGAGCGGGGGCTACCCTTTGTTGCAGTGCGCAGGCTTCTCTTGTTGCGGAGCATGGGCTCTAGGCGCATGGGCTTCAGTAGTTGTGGTGCGTGGGCTTCAGTAGTTGTGGCACATGGGCTCAGTAGTTGTGGCTCACGGGCTCTAGAGCGCAGGCTCAGTAGTTGTGGTGCACAGGCTTAGTTGCTCCGCGGCATGTGGGATCTTCCCGGACCAGGGCTCGAACCCGTGTCCCCTGCATTGGCAGGTGGATTCTTAACCACTGCGCCACGAGGGAAGTCCCGTGGTTAAATTAACTTTGCTGTAACTCAAGCGCTTCTGAAAGGAAGAGACAACCTGCCAAAGATTCCATTCTGTTGGCTTCAGCGGGGATGAGTCAATTTCAGGCTATAAATTCTGAAACCCCGGAAAGCTTCTTTTCTAAATATCTACATCCAGTCACAAGAAACATCGTGCAGCAATCTGCTAAGACTCTATTATTGTAATACAATACAGTACCAACAAGACAAATTTTCTTGAGAGCACAGAGAAATCAGGATGGAGGAATGGGAACTAAGCACCCTAGATTTTCAACCTGAAGCAGCAGAGTATGACTATCTAGATGTTGTGGTAAAGGAAAAAAAATTCATGACCTTCGTTCTGGTCATGGGCTGTATATCTGATGTATCTTTCTGATACAATAGGGTTAGGCATCCTTCCTTTTTTCTTGTTTCCTTTCCTGGAATTACAGTGTTTGTAGCTGTTATAATATGACACAGTATGAGTGAGAAATTGTCTCCTAAGGTCAATGTCTTACAAGACAGAAATAAAACTGAGGCTCAAACAAAGAAAAGGGAACTTAACTCAGTAGACCATTTTTTATTTTAAGAGACATAGAAAGAAATGGTGTAATCATAAAGTTAGGAACAGAATCTAAACCTCTTCCACAAATATAACGCTCTCTGTGTGTATATACAAGTTAGTGTGAAATAAAGAAAAATGCAATAAAAATATGGAGACCCTGCATAAAGAGGAGTGACAGGGAAGAGAGACAAAGACAGACTTTACCTTAAGGGAAGTGGGGTAGCAATAGCTGGGGAAAGACAGGTACAAATACTGGTGTGGGAGCCAGCCAGCAGCCATGCACAGGCTGATGGGAGTTCATGGTGGTGAGCGTGCAGGGGTACGAGGATGCCACACCCAGCACGCTCCCCACAACGTACCCAGAAAGGCAGGCAGACAGGCAGAGATATCCACATTCTATGAGAAAGCAGTTTAACACAGTAAGTCCTTATCTTATGGATTCAGCCTTTGGCCACACAGTCTCTGCTCCTGCTATATAAGGGGCTATCTATTTACAGATATTAAAAAAACAACAACAACTAACTAGCAATATTCAACTAGCCATTAACCAACAGGCCATCTATTTTGTTGGATTACCACTCAGTTTTCACAATTCAACCAGTTCTGAGCATCCTGGTTTAAATTATTCGTCTAAGAAAAAATTATTATTATTTCATTTTGCCTTTCCTATTTTTTTTTAAAAGAAAATGGAAAAAAAAGAAAAAGTAACCATAATTCTTTTATGACTTCCTTTGGACTTTATCCCCTTCCTATCATGATGAAAACCATATATCTCTCCCATTATCTTCTGAGTTCTGGGATTTTCTAAAATTTTCCTTCTCATTTCTTTCTCAGGAGTCTCCTATCACCAGCAGATTGGGGTGGTTTTTTTTTCCCCTCTCTAAAGGGTTTGGGAAAAGTCAAAAAATTTAAATTTAAGTAGAAGTTACTTTTGAGATCATCAAATCCCTCCTCCCCTCCTTCTCTCTCAGGTAAGAAAACAGACCCAGATGTTGTGAGGCTTGTCCAGATGCATGCAGAAGTGGATCTGGATTCTAGAACTCAGTATCCAGGCACAGGTTTTTTCTGCATAGCACCAGGTGACGTGTGAAGGAGTATTCTTTAGCTGCTGAACGGTCTACTCACATGTACACATTTGCCCACACACTACACTGTAAAAGAAAGTGTATGACATGGAATGTTAGGTCCCCTGAGTGGTGAGGCCGGAGAGGGGCTTTGGGGAGTGAGCTCAGGACCACAGCAGTACGGTGCTAGCTGGTGATTTGCACTCACAAAGCCTGGCTCTGCCACTCAGCGGGCAGGACCCTTCCTGAAACAGGAGAGCCATACAACCTGCCTCCTGTGGGTGGGGCAGCGCTGGGGTTCCGGTTCAGCTACATTTTCACTGGAACTGTACTCAGAATCTAATGTGCTCAAGACATTCTATTAAACATTTTAGAGAAAACCAAAGTCACATAATAGTCAACATTTTAGCCTACAGATAATCTAAAATTTTTAATTACTTTGGCCTAAGAAGAAAAAGTTAAAAATGCTTCCAAATCTCGATTTAAAAATAAAAGAGGATTTTCAGTATAGTCTCAGAAAGCAAGAGATATAAATGTTCTGGATATAGGTTCTGGAAGAGAATCAGACCCTTTAATCAGAGAGAGGCTGCAGACAGGAGAGAGCTTGGGAACCTGGCTTGATACACTGCACACAACCCAGGAGAAACCCTATTTTAAGTTTTTCAACATTATAAACACTGACTTAATTTATTTCCACCTCAAAATAACTGGATTGGATTTTTCTAAATAACTATTAAGGAATGGATATTTAGAGACAGAAATTGACAACAGAATGTTTCAGAACAAAAAGTTGGGGACAAATCTCATTAAAATAAATTTAGAATGGGTGACTGTCAATAACATTATATTCATTCATCTTCTTAATAAAAACATAAGAACAGTTACATAACAAAGCAAAAGGCATAAGGATACTGAAACACTCATTTGACTTACGGTAGAAGGGAATACAGTAAAGGTATTACTTTTTAGATTTTTAACTAGTTAATTTCTCCCCTGTGAACCTGTATCTAAAAAGCCTAGTGAAAAATTACAGAGGCAAAGGGAAAACTCTGTAAAATGCAGCACATACATCGGGGATAGCAAAGGGTGAGGAGTACAGAGCAAAAACAAAACAAAACATGATCTGGGAGCTTTCTTCTTAACAAATAGTCTAAGCTGGCCGACACAGGAGGACATGGGATGCACAGAGGTACAGTGCAGGCTGGATCTACCCTCCAACCACACCTGGTGGGTATATTTCTCTCAGACAACTATCCATTCCAGAATCAACCATTACCAAGGGAATTACTATGTACATGTTCGAAAGTTTGGGGTTTTTTTGTTTGTTTTAAAAATTGACCTGGTTTTATCACGCAGATCTTATGGCGTCCAAAAATGACATTCCCTCTTGTGTGATGAGAGAAAATCAAGATTAACTAGATAGTCACAACATTCCATAAGGAGAGGAGTTAAAAGTAATGATTGGCTAAATGATGCTTAAAGTCGAGGTGGTGCTCAGAGGCTCCTAAATGATTTATCTACTCCCAGGTGAACTGCTGACTGGCAAGTGAAGGGAGAAGCAGAAACAGAGCAGCTGAGAGAAAGGAGGGCCCTGAGTCCCAGGGCCAGAAGGACATTAGTCTTTGGAAAGAAGGTCGCAGAGCTGCAACACTCCACCAACTTTCGACCATTAGAAAATGAAACCTAAGGTGGACCCTATTTTGATGACATGTATGTTATGGTGGATTAAAAATGGTCACGGGGCTTCCCTGGTGGCACAGTGGTTGAGAGTCCACCTGCCGATGCAGGGGACACGGGTTCGTGCCCCGGTCCAGGAAGATCCCACATGCTGCGGAGCGGCTGGGCCCGTGAGCCATGGCCGCTGAGCCTGCACGTCCGGAGCCTGTGCTCTGCAACGGGAGAGGCCACAACAGTGAGAGGCCTGTGTACCACACACACACAAAAAAAAGTCACAAATTCTTTGCAGCTTCTCCCATCAAGAGGTGGAATCCACTGCCCCACACTTTGAACCAAGGCTCTCCCTGTGAATTGCTTACACTATCAGAATGCAGTGGAGGTCATGCTGTGTGACTTCCAAGTTCTTGGTCTCTTTTAAGGCTTTGCTACTTCCTCCCTTGCTTCTGCCATCACGTAAAGGAGCCAGGATGAAGGACCACACAGGGCGTGACAGGCCTTTCCAGCCAGATATGTGAGAACGATGCCACCGTAGACCATCTAGCCCCAGATGACCCACCAGATGGCTACAGAAGAACCTCCCAGTTAAAACACTGAGGCATGAGAAATAATAAATCTTCACTGTTTTAAGCAACTACTTTTGGGGGTGTCTTGTTACACAGCAATGTGTAACTGAAACATGGGTATATTGTGTTAATATGTACTATGCTGATATAAACAAACATGATGGTGAGATATAAATTCATATTCTTTAATATATTTCCTGAACTTAACAACAACAACAAAACATTGCATAAAAAAAAAAACTGCACTGGAGAGTACAGGGCTTTGAATCAAAGAACCTGGGCTGAAGACTTGAACCTGCTCTGTCCCTTGTACCAAAAAACATTTGTGATCTTGCACAAGTCACTTATTCTCTCAACCTCTGTTTTCATATCCATAAATTTCTCATGGAGTCAGAAAGATGACAAAATGAGGGCAGCAAAAGTAAAAAATGCTTTGTAAACAGCAAGGTACACTACAAGTTTAAGCTGTCACTGTTACTGCCACCTAGATGTTACTTAAAGACTTTCCTGTTTTTCCTTCCCTGCAAAGACATCATTTGATCAAAGCATTTGACATAACTTTCTCTTTGTAAGTTTCCTTTTCCATGGAGGCACTGGCATGCACACATGCACACACATACAAAGGGTCGTGCAAAGACCATGAGGTGTCATGAGCCCCATAGACAGTCCCATTTTTCCTTTTTGTCATCACGCAGGGTTCAGGCCCAGTTTAAGGCCCAGAGCCACTAAGTCTCATTCCTTTTCACTGTCTCCTGAAAGGTATGATGAGCTGCCATATACCTCACAACATATTCTAGCACCAACAGAAGAGAAGAGGATGAAAAGAATTAGCGGCGTGCTTGGACACCTAAACCAAGTTGAGGGAAGGAAGATTTTAAAATGATAATTATATCACAAAGAATTATATCTGAACAGGATGAAGTTCAGGAGAAAAGACAGCGAAAGAGGGGACAATGAAGGCTGGGCCATTAAGAAAACGCAGAGACTCAGCAAGGGGAGAAGGACTAACGTATCCTTAGAAAGGGCAGAGGTGGGTGGGAGAACCAGTACTTGACAGGCATGGGAGTGGAAAGAGATATCCATGCACCATAAGGACATCTGGAGGGGAGTATCTGTCCCTTGGAAGAGCTCAGCTCATGTTCCATGAATGAATGAAAAACTGAATGAATAAATGAACTGGGAACAGGCAACTCAAAAGAAAATTCACCAAGTGAGCAAGTACTTACACCCAAACAGGGCAGTCAGGGGCCTTAATGGGTGACACAGTCTCACTGGGAATGGCAATTCCATTTGGATGGTAATGAAGGAGGGAGGGATTTATTCTTTAAGATGAGGGCAAAATGTCCACAAATTCCCTTTTTAGTCTATGCAAGTATAGTAAGTCCTACAAAAAAAGGGGCTGTGACTTCCACCTAAGGTAAACCTCTACTGCTAAATTTTCCAATATTTTACCTTACTCTGTCCTGACTGTAAAGGGCTTTTCCCCCTCAATTCGCCACACAGTCAGTTTTGATCTCAAATGGCTCTAATTTCTTAACAGTGCTCTTTATAAATATGCTGGTAAAGGTCAAGTCATCATAACAGGGCTCTGCATATTCTAAAATGCTCTTCTTTATACCTAATCATGGTCTCAAAG
Source organism: Lipotes vexillifer (assembly GCF_000442215.2). Classification (NCBI taxonomy): domain Eukaryota; kingdom Metazoa; phylum Chordata; class Mammalia; order Artiodactyla; family Lipotidae; genus Lipotes; species Lipotes vexillifer. Next base: position 655,246 of record NW_006796238.1, read on the forward strand.
AGAAAACCTTTGACGTGGATCACGCACAAGGATAAAGTTAGGTACTTTTCTTCTCTTAAAATACTACCAGTATTACAACATACTAGGCTCTCTTCTTTTTATTTCCACTTTCACGTGACTGTTAGGGTTTTTATTCTCTTATCAAAGTATGACCTGTCTGTCATCCTCCTTAATAAGTGGGAACCCATTTAATATGCTCAACTAGGTTAAGTCACAGTCTGAGTGTATGCTGCATTACTGATTCATTCATAATTAATGCATACACAGAGGAAAAGAAAGAAGACACAATTCCTGACCTGTAGAAATGTCCTTTAGCTGGTGAGACAAGACTTTACCCATGTTAACAGTTACATAACAATGCAAGGAAGTATATGATTAATTGGCAACATGGACAGGATATGTTGGGAGTACCTAGGGAGTGAGACGGGTATTGGCTGAAGAACAAAGACCTTGTGGATAAAGCAGAATTTAACTGGGAGTCCTGCAGGATGCACAATACTATTGGAAAAGGTAGAATGGAGAGATAAAGACATCTCATGCTTTGAGAGGTGAGCCCAGTGCTTGGAGTGGAGGATTTCTGCAATACTGAGAACTGGCCATAAAGAAGGGGGTTGGGGGGGAAACTGCAAGGGTTTTATAGTGAGACAAGGAGTAGTATTACCACCTAATGGCAGGAAGATAATTTTTCTCTTCCTCAACATATAAGTCATCATGGCCAATAGTGGGCCTGTTCATTCATTCATTCATTCATTCACTCATTCATAAATGTAGGTTACCATTTTATATCAAGTCCTGTTCTATGTACCAGAGGCTATAAAATACTCCCTTCCCTGAGAAGCACAGAGAGTAGGAGAGACTGACCCCAAAAAATCAATGATTTCCATGTATTATGAAAAGGGCTATGATAAAGAGATACATGGGGAGAAAAAAAAAAAAAAGAGATACATGGGAATTAGATTAGAAGGGAGCAGAGGAGAGACACCTAAGTCATCTCTTGGGGCTGAAGACTGAAAAACACTTCAAAGAGAAGGAAATGTAGTCCTGAAAGAGGAGAAGTTTGTAGAAGGGGAAGGCAATTAGGGAAGGGCCCACTGCAAATGCAAAGGCCCAGAGCCCGAGACAGCTTGGGGGATGGAGGGAATCCAGTTCAGGTGGGAACACAGGATGCATGTGGAGAAGGGGCAGCAGGGGAGGAAGGGTCACTGACTATTTAAAATACAGGAAACCAAAGAGCTGTGAGAACTTATCCCTCCCTGCAAATAATTTACCCTGGGATTTTTGGATGGCTTCCTTCTCCATGCTTCCAATTTCTTCATTAGAGCCCTTTAACTGAATATCCTTTGGTTCTGAATGCCAAAGTCAAAATTAGGTCAATACGTAATAATCACCCTAAGGTTTATGTTTACCAGACTCACGGAAGCTTGGGGATAAAAACGGAAGGCTTCTACTTGAACCTCCTTCCCAAGGTAACATTTCTTCTAAGCATTCCTGGAAGGTGGCCATCCAGACGGAAAGAAGTCTCTCCGGCCCCAGGGAGCTCAGTTTATCTCAGGAAGCAGCCCAGTGCATGACTGTACATCATTAGTTGTAAGAAATTTTTTTTCCTTAAATTGAAATTAAGTATGTCTTCCTGTTGCTTCTATCCATTTCGACCCCTGAGAGTGAAAAAAATAGCCTACTGTGCCTCCTACATACAAATGGTGCTACATTACATTTATAACAGTGAATTGAGAAATGTCCCTTTTGCTCTCTAAAGGTCTTGTCAATTGACAACTGGCTTAGTTTTGATTAATTAGGTGGTCTAATATCACGTGCCACCTTCCTTTTCATGAAGACCTTGAAGGGACATCTGTCACTGTTAGTAATACTCCACTTTCCTCCTTTACTGATTAGTAATACCTTATGTTTGCACAGTAGTTCAACCCTTTCCAAACATCTTCACATAAATTATCACAACGTAGTGTTGTAAGAAAGTGCTACGCCACTGTATGTTACCTTCACAAAAATCTCTGCACCTGTTTTATGATGCACTATAAAGGATAGGGCAAGTCCTGTAAAATATGTCTGAGAGAATCCTACAGTTTCTGACACAACAATGGCTAGTAAATGTCAAAGAATTAACATGTTTTAAGAGAAGGAAGAAGAAAAAAGTAGTTATATCAGAACAAACTCTGGATGTCTACTTCAACCATGGACAAATGACTGATACTTTCCTTAACTACAGACCATACACATTCCTACCTTAGCAAACCATTTGTTTAATCACAATTACTCATGCAACAAACACAGATGCTAAGTGCCTGGCACAGGGACTGAGGGAGAGAGAGCTTAGATATGGGGTTAAGGAAGGTACCATGTTAACTCTGGATATTAAATGTAAAGCAAAATTTCAAAGAAATGAGATGGCTTAGTCAAAATCATGACTTAGTGACCTGGGAAAGATGGAGGGGAGGACCTGGTAGGGAAGAGGGGAGGGCACTCAGCAGTGGAAATAGAACGTAAACCCCATGATTCCAAGCACAGTCTTTCCCAAAGCAAAGCACAAAGTACCAGCTCTACGGTGGTGCTATGAAGACTGCCAAGGATGGGGCCTGGGGACCCTTGCATTCTGGAGTAAGTCTGGCCCTGCAGGGTTAAGGGGATGTCCGGCTACTAAGACTAAACTGACAGCAGCTTTTTCCCCATCAAGCCAAAGAGAGATGTGCTTGTTCCTCCAGAAAGCATTATAGGAATTTAAACTCCTTCTTGCCTCGGCAAGTTATAGATCTGGGTAGATGTGTGACTCAAACGTCAAGGATCCCTGGGGAGCAATTCTATAATGCATGCCATGTTTCACCCCATTGGAAACAATGGTTAAACACCTGTAAGATTCACTGCACAGGATAAAATGACATGCCTACTATGGATCGATACCTTGCTGCCTCCCCGGCTCCAGACTGAGGGACACACATGCCTGTTTAGTTTGCAGCCTGCAAAAGTGCACAGGCACCCCAACCTGAGGAACCTCTAAGGATTAGGGACTTAACCTGAGGACAGTTGACTTTGGCCCCAGGAACGATACACGGAACTACCAAGTCATAATAACCGTTCAGTGATTTCTCCATAGAAACAGGAGGATATTAGGGTTCTCTGACCCTTGGGGAAAACAAACGGCATGCCTGAAACTGTGCCTTTTGTGATGCTAACACACAGGACAGAGGAGAAAGTGTAAAAAACGAATGACGGACCGACCTTGTTGGCAGGGTGCAGCAACCATCCGCTGTGAGTCTGACTTGAGTTTCATAGCTGTCCAGGGGGCACACGGCCTGCTGAACGGAG
>NW_006796238.1:658868-665437 GCF_000442215.2 Lipotes vexillifer
TGTCCAGGTGACACACGGCCTGCTGAACGGAGGGACACTCCACAGTGCTGCAGTCCACGCTGAAAACTGGGGGGCAAACAGAGGCACCATTCACCGTTACGTTTCCTTGCATTTTGAGTCCCCAAATGAAACACTGGCTCTTCAAATTTTTGTAGTTTCCTTGCTTCCTGGAAACCCTGTCTTAGCACTGGCATTTTCATTTCCATCAATGTTAGAGAACTGTAATATGACCCAAATCTTCTGTTCAAGAAAAGAAGGGAACAAGACACTGAAGAGTTAAGATGCAGACACAGAGAAAGACAGAGAGTTAAACCAGTGGTGGTTCTGTGGATGGTGACAATCAGCCCGAGGCATTTCTGATGAAACAGTTCAAGAGATGAACAAGGGCTTGCTTGGCTTGAGCATTTACCAAATAGTTAAAAAAAATCTGACCCATGGTTAGAAACTTTGGAAGAGGAAATCTCTGCAGTCCAGACCTATTCACAGACCACATTAGAAATGCAGCCACAAGAACAAAGATGTTAGAAATACCATAGATCCAGAAACAGCTGGGACGTGACTACAAAACAAATGTGGCAAAGAAGTTGAGTAAACAGTCAAAGATGACTTAGCACATGCTATAAAGCTAACGGACGGACGGTGGGGAGCTGGCAAGGAGGAAGACTGGGGCTGAGTATTTCATTATAAAATGTCTGGCATTTTGATGCATATATTTATCTAAAAATAGCTTTCTGTTTTATGTATGATGATTGTTTTTAAATGTAATACTTTAAAGTGACAGATATATCTGCAAATGAGGACGATGACCTCCTCTGGGGGAATGAAGCAGGCAACCATAGTACCATAATTTTTAACCCTACTGCTCCCATCAAGCATACTTTGAAGGAAGAAAAGAGAAGAAGAAAGAAAAAAAGACAGGGTCCCTCTCTGAAGGCACTTCTGTACCAGTGGATTATATGGTTCTCTGACTGGAGGGCAGAAGCCAGGCTGCCGTTAGCCCAGAGTAGCAGGTTTGCAGCGTCTCAGTGTCACGTGGCCAGGGTGGCGCGGAGGGGGGCGGGGGAAGGCTGGCTGCTGCTGCCCTCTGATGCAAAGCAGCGAGGCTGCTGGGACCAAGCCCGTGCATACCTGGTTTGCACTCATAGAGGTCACAGCACTCTCCCGGCTTCCCTGAGGCTTTGGACACAAGTATGTTCAGGTATCCTGGCTGGCAGACTTTCCGCAGGCAGCCCGCGGGGTCGCACACGCAGCGGCTGGGGAGGGGGCAGCACTCCCCGGGGGGCGCGTAACCCTCGATCAGAACGGAGTCTTCAGGACAACGCGGAGAGAACTGGACTTCACAGCGGGCCTTGGAGCAATCTGGCTTCTCTTCTAAATGGGAGAGAAAGAGTTTAGCACAGGCCCCGGGGCAGCATGGGGCACTTTCCTCATAAGTGCAGGCAGCCCTGATGATAGACTAACTAACAAGAGTACAGGAGGGACAGAAATCTGGTGAGAACCCTCAAACACAGCTAAGCCACCCATGGAAATCTTTCCTGTGACCTGCTCATGACACCAGAGCGAGAGGTGGAAGCTGCCTTCTCTATCGGCCTGTCCCCTCCTTTGTGTTGAACAATCCACGTCCAGCACATGAACCAGGTGAAGAAAGGCGGAGGGAAGATGCCTATGTGACGTAGAGACTCTGAAAACAGGACTCAGTCACTGACCAATGGAAAGATCTTTAAGTTTAGGGGAGTTTTAAGGGCCGTTCTTTGAAAACAGTGTACATTTAAACACCAAAACAGGCCCACAAATACCTAATGGCTGCTTTGGGGACTGAAGACAAGATGCATGACAATCACCACGGAGGAACTCGACCTCCCAGCTCTGAAATTTGAGGAGATGAACAGATTAAGATGATATGAAAGCTTTAGCAAGATGGATATTGAGGCCAAATTCCCATGTAATTTCCCGAAATGGCAATCTGGTGTGTTTCTATCCCTAGTAGAAATCCATCAAATGTACCTCATTCTCCTTTCTACAGTATTACGTCACCAACCTATTGCTGCACTTCCATTTTACAGATAAGAAAAATAAATCAAGCAAAGCCCTAGCTTCTGGAGCCCCAGTCCACAGCTCAGTTTCTTGGTTTAAGCTTTTAAGAAACTTATAGCCACATTAGGCCCTTGTCAATTGCATTATTATGAACTGTCATCAAATCTTTAACCGTGGTCATTTTTAAGTCTTTTGTCACTTACAGACAGTTCTGGGTGTACTCTGATGCTTTTGCAAAAATGTTCCTATAAAAGGGTTTCATCTTCAAGGAATTCATGGAAAAGACTCTGACAAGTACAGGTTTCTGGTAACTGACTATACTGCTGAACTGAATGGATAAGCATTTTCAGAACTCTAATGGAAAACTGATGTATTCATAAAAGTGCTAACAAAAGATCAAGGTGAAAAAAAAATTAATTACATGGGACTGAGTGAACTGATGAGGATGCTTATAATTTTTGTGACTTTCTGTTTGAATTAAAACAAAAATCCCACAATGACTCAGAGGCAAAAAATATACAAATCAATTTTCACTGCAAAGTAAAGGAGCTGTTACTGTGGAGGATTACTGGACTGAATGTCAATATTATGACATAGCATGAGTGTGTTTCGTGTTTGGTAATTGCAATCATTGTTGCTTTTGTTGTGGTCATCCATTTACAATGCTTGGCGTCAGTCTATTTATCTCTTGTAAAAATAAAATACAGTGTGTGTGTGCGTGTGAAAAAAAAAAGAAAAACGTTCTGGAGATGGATGGTGGTGATGGTTGCACAAACAATGTGAATGTACTTAATGCCACTGAACTGTGGCATTAATATGCCTTCACTTAAATATAGTGAAGATGGTAAGTTTTACATTATGCATATTTTATCACTATTTTTTAAAATAAAGACTAATACCTTTTTAAACTCAAAAAAAAAAAAAAAAAAAAAGAGAAGAGAAGTCTGAAATAAACCAAAAGCACATCATCATGGCCTCATGACCTTGAGTGGAAAGAGTTCGGAAAATGTTGGGTGAAAATAATGCCATGTCGTACTGGGGTACGTTCATAAGCTCTGTCTTTCCTAAAGTAAAACCCACAAAGAAGCACAAAGCAGGGTTAGATGCAAGAGGTCTCCAAGTTCAGCCTTCTAAACTAAAAATTTTAGTCTATTTTGTAGATAAAGAACCTGAGGCCCGAGAATTCAAGCGATGTGTCTAAGGTCAGTGGTAAAATTAAAGCAAGAATCCAAGCTTCCTTACTTCCAGTCCACTTAGCTCTTTATATTACAAAAGTAGGTCTATTTCCAAAATCAAGTGTCCCTCAGGTCACTTCTACCTTGATTGCTGTATCTTTCATTTCACCATCCATCTTCCTTGTGTAACTATTTCTTATCTAATCAAAAGATAGCACAGGAGAGCCTTCATACTCATAGTTCTAGGAAATTTATTCAAAAATATTTCTTGAGTGCCTGCTGTTCCAGCAGCCTGGGATACACCACAAGGAAAACAAACATAGATCTGGCCCTTATATAGTTTACAATGCACTGGAGGGTGATATAAAATAAACAATAAGTATTATAAATAAGCAAACTATATAGTAGCAGAGGGTGATAAGTGCTGGGTGGGGGAATAGAACAAAGCAAGAGGGAATTAGAGTGCATGGAAGAAGTGGGGGGCAGTTACAATTTGGTCGGGGGACTTCCCTGGTGGCACAGTGGTTAAGAATCCACCTGCCAATGCAGGGGACACAGGTTCAAGCCCTGGTCTGGGAAGATCCCACATGCCACAAAGCAACTAAGCCTGTGTGCCACAACTACTGAGCCTGCGTGCCACAACTACTGAAGCCTGCGCACCTAGAGCCTGTGCTCTGCAACAAGAGAATCCACTGCAATGAGAAGCCCGCACACTGCAATGAAGAGTAGCCCCCGCTCGCCACAACTAGAGAAAGCCTGAGCACAGCAATGAAGACCCAACACAGCCAAAGATAAATTAAAAAAACAAAACAAAACAAAAACAAAACAATTTGGTTGGAATAGGCATCACTGGGAAGCTGATGTTTGAACAGATTTGAAGGAGTGAAGGGGGGGGCCATGGAGATACTTGGGAGAAGAGCATCCCAGCAGAGGGCACAGCTACTGCACTCCTGCGTGTCCCGAGAGGAGCAAGGGGCCAGTGTGGCTGCAGCAGGATATACAGAGGATACATATATCCAATTTTCATATTACAAGCCCAAGCAACTGTCTTCAGAAGAGAACACAATTAAGAGGAATTCCACTCCTGGATCCCCATCAGCGTGGGCAGAACAAATCAAAGAGCTGAGGAGGAGAAAGCGAATCGTGGCTGTATGGGAGATGGAGTGTGTAAAGCACACTGAGTAGATCTCTTTTCTGTCAAACACAAACACATGGTCTCATAATTAATAAGAGTGCTATGACTTTAACTGCAAACAGCACTTAATTTCTACTCTTGTTAATGTGCTGTAATTAACTTATTCTGTATCACATTCTATTACATTCTTCTTCTAGAAAATATTTGGTATGTATAATCAGATTTTTAAGACATAAGCTTCAAAGAAAGATGTTTTCATTAAAACCCAACATATTAGATCTTCCTAGTTATTCTGCTCTTTAAGTTTCTTTTAACAGTCCCAACACTGTCACTGACTGATATGTATTTTGCAGCTCAAGCCTTGAGAGATTTATTTACTTCTGAAGACCTGCCTTAGTAACACACGTGGCATAAGGTACCACATAAGGTACCACATAAGAGGATTAAATCTTATTATAAATGCTTTTTCAACTTTTCTCAAGATTCATATTGGCTTTCCCTTTAATTTACTAATATAATCAATTAGTAGATTTTAAACCAACTTCGTTTTCTTAGAATAAACCCTCTTTCTAAAGGTCCAGCTGGGTGTGACTTCCTAACATTTTAAGATTTTTAGATTAATAAGCTTGAGTAATATTAGCCCGCAGCTCTCTCTTTTCGTGTGTGTGTGCTGGCCTCATCTGGTCTTAGTTCCAGAGTTATACTAACTTTTTCAATGACCTGTTTATCATTCTACCTCTTTCTCGGCTGTAAAGCAGTTCATATACCACAGGAATTATCTATTCTTTGATGTTTTCATATAACTCATGAACCTATCTGAACTCAGTATATTTTTAAAGGAGGAAAGGACAGATTTCTTTGTTGGTTATTAGATTATTCAAGTGTTCCACCTTTTTTAGAATTATCTATACTAACATATATTAGAAATATATATAACATATATTTATATATATTAAGAAATATATATATTAAGAAATACCTCATTCATCTAGAGTTACAAATTCATTTCAGGCTTTATGGAGCAAGCTTTCTTTTTTGTGGTTTATGTGTTCATGGGTTCTCTCAGGTTTTTGAATCTCTTCCTTCTTTGTCTTTCAGATTGTTTACCTGGCTTTTCTCTAGGTTTAAAACTGATGCTTAGTTCACCTTCTCTTCTATTTTCTCAGAAGTGTGAATAACTTTAATTATGATTTTAATACTTTAGCCAAATATTGCTTTGGTTATATTCTAATTTTTGATATGTACTACTCTTAATGTAACTCATTTCTAATTCAGTTTTGATCTCTTCTTTAACTAAAGACTTTTTAGGACAGTGCTAATAAATTTCTGCATGGCTTTCCTTTTTCCTTTCTTTCTCCTTGGCTTTCCTTTTCAGTTTAATTTATAGTTTCACTGCCCTGTTGCCAGAAAATGTAGGCTATACAATTTTCTACTTCTGTTAATTTTTTGAGTTTATCTTTTGTTTTTGTTTTTTTGGCATGCATGTATGTACATGTGGCCTATGGCCAACTTTTTGAATACACAAGTATTTGGAAAGGACATGTATTCTCTGTTTATTGAATCCAAACTTGCAAATCTATTAAATCAAGCTTAATTATGACATTCAGCTCACTTACATCTTACATTTTTTAACTGATTTCCAAGAAGGATCTATAAAAAATCTCCCACTATGAACCAGCAACTTCTCCTCATATTTCTAACGGTTTTTACTTTAATTTTTCAAAGATGTGTTGTTAAGTTCATGACTAGCAGGCAGAAGATTCAAGCCTGTTATACTGACTTGGCAAATTGTAAAGTGATGCTTTCAAAGAATTTAGATTTCTAAGATCTAAATCTTTTTTTTTTAATTTTGTAATCGTTAAGTGTCTTAGCTTTATTCTCCTCTTCATTCTACCCTCTATTCACTTTTCAACAGATTATCGAGAACACTCACCCAGCATCCTTCCCTTCCCCCATCATCAGCCTGTCACTTGAACCCAACTATGGTTACCATAGCATCAGGAATTGTTTTTCTAAAACCTTCTTTCTCAGGCTGTTTCTAAATAATTCTTGCAGTCGATTTCATTTATTCATCTGTGTCTCTACTCCATCTCTCTTCCATGGAGAAAATAAGGAGAAAACTACAGACACACTATATATTTTCTATCATTTAGAAGGCTTTTCTGACATTACCTCTGAATTTTAAATTTTATCCATTTGAAGAGAAGCCTCTCCTTACTCTTTCC
>NW_006796238.1:665447-710014 GCF_000442215.2 Lipotes vexillifer
CTTTCCCTATGATGTCTAACAAGTCTATATATAGTACTTAACTTAATTAACAAGCTCTTCAGTCTGGTTGCCCAGGCAACACTTTGCAACTGGCATCTTAAAAAAAAAACAAAAACAAAAAACAACTGCCCCAGATATAGAAAGACTAAAGTGACAGGATCACTTGCAACAGAGGTAATTAAGGGAAATAAGCTGGTTTCATCATATTAATTATCTCTCTTTAAGAGGTTAGCCTCAAAATATTGACAGGGTCACCCAGTATTAAAGTGACTTTACAATAATAATGGCAAGTTTGTATCAATCCTAGTCACTTTAACCTGCATCTTGGCCAGTTGTAGACTTCTTCCAGGTCCATATGTCAACAGGAAAAGTAAAACCATGATCTACAAGCAGCAAATGCATTCAAGGGTTTTCTGCTTTAAACACAGATTTAAAGAAAACCAAAGACGAATGAAAAACTACTAAATGGAAAAAGAAAAAAAAGAAAGAAAAATTATACTGCCCGATTCTCATTCTAGCTATTTAATTTCTGTAGAGTCTCCCACATCTGACACTGAAGCATTCTTCCTCTTTCAAAACCTCTTAAAATGGCCATTTAAAAATAACAGCAGGGCTTCCCTGGTGGCGCAGTGGTTGAGAGTCCACCTGCTGATGCAGGGGACACGGGTTCGTGCCCCAGTCTGGAAGGATTCCACATGCTGCGGAGCAGCTAGGCCCGTGAGCCATGGCTGCTGAGTCTGCGCGTCTGGAGCCTGTGCTCCGCAACGGGAGAGGCCATAACAGTGAGAGGCCCGCGTACCGCAAAAAAAAAAAAAAAAAAAAAAAAATAACAGCAGATATGCTGCACACTTATTAATGGAAAAAGAGGCCACGTAAAATGGACCAGTAAATTTAGATAGGCAAATACAAAGTCAGTGCTGCTGGGCACTCTGTGCTTTGCTGAAATCTATCCCAATTCTCATGTATACAATATACATGCACACAGGCAACCCATCATCATTCTGAGACAATTCTTGGGAGTTCCAACTATGGAGCTATTTTAAGGGAACCCAAATTTGGATTAGAACTAATATCACAGAATTTAGCAGATAGAACATAGAGTTAAGAGGGGAAGAGTCTGGGATCACTGTTTTCCCCATACCTTACTCTGGTAATCTCCCTCCTTTATAACCTCACTCCTTTAGAATCTGAAGTCCAGCAGTAGCTATGGCATCAGCCTAGGGTATCACAGTGGCCATTAGGTGGTCCTGGGAGACACACCTCATGGTACCAGCTGAGATGCAATCTATGAATCCTTCCTTCACCCATTCATTCAGCACGTATCTACTGAATGAGTTCCATGTGCCAAGGATTCTAGGCACAGGGCTTGGAGCAGGGAATAAAACAAAGTCCTTGCTTGCCTTCCTGGATTTATCATTCTAGAGGAGTTACATAATAAACAAAGAACTACACAGCATAATGCCAGACGGTGACAAATTCTTTGAAGCAGAATTGACAATACGACTGTAATGCATTGGCCAGGTGGGTGACGCAGGTCACTCTCGAGGACATGGCACCTGCACGGAGACCTGAATGAAAGAAGGGGGAAGGCAGGCAAACTGCAGGGCAAGGGTGCCCCAGATGCAGGGAACAGCAAGAATGAAGTCTCCAAGGCAAGAACAAACCTACTCGCCACGTAGAAAATATTTGTCTCATGATTGTTAAGAAGAAATCTGAATTAGTATAATTCACAGGTAAAAAATACCAGTAAAGACTTATAAGAAAAACATTTTGCTGGATGATGTTTCTTATTAAGGATTCAATTCTCATGATCATGCTAGAGCAGTGAAAGAATATCTACCAACTAGGCACCTTCTCCGTGAGGTGCCATGCCTCACCTCATGCTCACACCCCTTCCCACTCCTGTGTGAAAGAGATGAAATTGGCATTGCTACTTGGCAGATGAGGAGACAGGAACAGAGAGACTAAGAAACTTGGCCAAGGTCACAAAGTAAGTGGCAGAGCCTCCAAAGCACGAACTTCACACTAGTCCACAATGCCAAGAGCAAAAGTAACTTCAGCTTTCCTGGTATTTGTATGTTGAGTCAATGGCTACATTTTTGCTCAAGTATAGAATGCAAAAGTCATTTGCAGGGACTTCCCTGGTGGCATAGAAGTGAAAAATCGGCTTGCCAATACAGGGGATACGGGTTCGAGCCCTGGCCCGGGAAGGTCCCACATGCTGCGGAGCAACTAAGCCCGTGTACCACAACTACTGAGCCTGCGCTCTAGAGCCCGTGTGCTGCAACTACTGAAGCCCACGCGCCTAGAGCCTGTGCTCTGCAAGAAGTGACGGCACCGCAATGAGAAGCCTACACGCCGCAACAAAGAGTAGCCCCCGCTCTCCACAACTAGAGAAAGCCTGTGCACAGCAACGAAGACCCAGCGCAGACAAAAACAAATTTTTTTAAAAGTCATTTGCAAAGATAAAGAGGTTCAGGGTCTTCGGCTATGTCATCACTTTCTGGTTGGCCATCCTCCCCATCTCATTTGCTTCTTGGCCATACAGACGTAAAGGAGGAGCTCTCTTATACCCATCACTATTTGGTTCTGAAGACTTCTACTACAAGTGCAAGACACATGTCATCCCTGCATTTTTAAATTTAGAGGCTGACTCCTTTAAAGTTACACTGTGAATTCTTTTCATTCACATTCCATGATTTTATCATAACCTTTTTTGGCAAAGCTTCATGGTGAAGACTTGTTCCACACAACCATAACCCCGAGGGGAAAAAATTAGGCTTGTTGATACAGTCCCAGAAATATTTCATATTTCAGCTCGTTCGGAAACACCAGCTGTACTTTCCCAGCACTTTCTTTTACTCTGACTTTAGGATTTAACAGTGATGGCATCTACATAGAGTCTTTCCCTGGTGGTTTGTTAAACATGTCACATTAAATTGTTTTCAAAAACCTAATAAAGTTAGTTTGTACCAGAGTGGGATATAAATTAGCCCAATATAAAGAAAAATAATTAAATGATCTGTAAGACCACAACATGAGATCCTTGAACTCAGTGGTTCTCAACCCTGGCTGTGCGTTAGGATCACTCACAAAGCTTTTAAGAATGCCACTGTCTGGATTCCACCTCCAATCTATAGCAGAATTTCTGGGGAAGGAGCCTGGGAATTAATATCTGTTTCTATAGCTCCCTAGGTGATTCTATTGTGTGACTGGGGTTGAGGACCACTGTGCTACTCCTTCAAGCAAAATGGGAATCTTTACAATGAAGTTCTCTACTGACAACAGAGCTTCACCAGGGGCATGTTCAAACATCCTGGCAAACGGCAGCTGGCCAAATGCCAAAGCAGCACTAAGCCCTCCAGATCTCTGCCTGCCTCCAAGTGGTCCAAGCTGTATGCTGAGCCCATGGTACCTCCAGGAATCTCACAGACCACACATCTTTTCTAGGCAGGATGTTATTGAATTGGGTTGAAACAATGCTTTCCATTAGAGTTTTGCTGGACCAGCCGCATCAGCATCAGTATCCGCCGGGAGCCTGTTGGAGCTACAGAAGCACAGACCCCATGCCAAGCCTACTGAATCAGAATCTGCATTTTATCAAGATTCCCAGGTGAGACAAACTGCTCTAGATTGGTGGTTCTCAAACAGCAGTCCGTGGACCAGCACATCAGCCATTTCCTGGGAACTTGCTAGAGAGGCAACTCTAAGGCCCACATCAGACCTGCAGAATCAGAAACTCTTGAGGGTGGGGCCCAGGAGTCTCTGCTTGAACAAATCCTCCGGGAGATTTTTCATGCATATTATCGTTTGAGAACCACAATGCTAGAATTTTGATTCTCAACCATGGCAGCACATTAGAATCCCCTGAGGAACTTTAAAAGTTCAAAAGCTCAGAATACATCCCAGACCAATTAAATCAGAATTACTAGAAGTGGGACCCCAGCATCAGTATCTTAAAGTCTCCCTGATGACTCCAATGTACAGTAAGGGTTTATTCACTGTTCTAGCCACCTGCCACCCCCGCATTCCCCTATACTCCCAGGGGATCGGAAGCCGCTTTAAATCTTAGGAAATCTGAATCAACAAGTTCTCTGGAATCTTCCTGGGAGAAATGAGAAAAGCTGAAAGGGGTGTCCAGCATCTGCCTCTGGTGGTAGGTGCTGCGGTAGAGGGAGTAGGGAGTGGGAGAGAGATTAGCTCCCAAACGAGACTGGTGTGCATCCTCCAGGATTTAAAATCCTGACTTATGAAAGTTTATTAGAATTTTGAGTCCAGAGGCATTTTATCTCATCATCTGTTAATTCACACCAGGAACATGTATTCAGTTTACTCCCAGAAGGATCTGCCATTCAAATAACTATATTCATGTCTTCATACACGGTAACAAGTTTTCAATATGTAACAATGAATTTATTTTTTTTTAATCTGGCAATAAAGTAAGGCCTAAGGATAGTTTGGATGAATGTAAAAGACCTGAAGATTGGTTTCAAAAAGATTAATTTTACCTAATAAACTATAGCCTTCTCTGAAAACCTCGTGTCCCCTCCTTGCCATAAACACAAGCCCACAAAAAATGAGTGAAGGGACTTCTCTGGTGGCAAAGCGGTTAAGAATCCGCCTGCCAATGCAGGGGATGCGGGTTCAAGCCCTGGTCCGGGAAGATCCCACATGCCGCAGAGCAACTAAGCCCGTGTGCCACAACTACTGAGCCTGTGCTCCAGAGCCCACGAGCCACAACTACTGAGCCTGAGTGCCACAACTACTGAAGCCCGCGTGCCTAGAGTCTGTGCTCTGCAACAAGAGAAGCCACCGCAATAAGCAGCCCGCGCACTGCAACGAAAAGTAGCCCCTGCTCGCCGCAACTAGAGAAAGCCAGCACGCAGCAATGAAAACCCAACTCAGCCAAAAAAAAAAAAAAAAAAAAAAAAAATTATTAAAGAATGGGACAAATGACTAATGATGAAAACTTAAATGAACTAAAGTTTGTATAGTCAGTTCAGCAACATCTTAAGAGGAATCTTCATAACAGCTTGAAAATGTCATAGAGGCATAAACATTAGAAATGAAGAATTCCCCAGGGTAGCATTTAAACGGAAGGCAACATCCATTATAGAACACAAACAAAGCCTCTATTGTGCTGAATGATTCTGTGTCTTTGGGTGGGTCACTTTCCATACTTCAAGTTTTCCTCCACAGAGGAAAGGATACTGCTACTAACTTGGTTGTTACTTTCTTTAATCGTGACATGGATATAAGAAAATGTACTAAAATGTCAGATGTGAAAGAGGTGAAATGAAGGGTCTGGTGTTCCTCATCTGTAAAATGAGGGGCTGGTCCCTGTGGGTATCTTATGAACATACCCAGCCAGAAGCCCTGTGAGCCCTTCCTGTGCAGTCAGGTTCCAGGGGCTCTTGGCTTCTGCTCAGCTAAGGAAGACCAACAAATGATTGTTACATTAAAGGAGGGGCCAGTCTTTTTCTTTTAGAACTCCAGTATTTGTTACCACTGTAGAGTTTTAGCAATATAGTAGGAAATGTGATCTTATATGATTTAAAAAAAAAGAACAGTAAACCAAGGGTTCTGTCAGTAATACTGTCAATAACTTTCTGAGTCCCAGAGGTGGCATATGGATCTCAAGTCTCCAGAAGGACCCCAAAAAATATTATGTGCTGACCTAACGTCTTCAAAGTTTCCTCAAAGTGACTATACTTATGCAGTTAAAATGATCAACAATAAAAGGCAGATGAATAAAGGACGGGTAGAGTCTGCAGAACACGGCTGCTGCTCTGTCTTTGCTGACAGTAGCAGTGCAAATAAAGAACAGCAGGCTCTCTTACTGTTCAACTAACTGGTAGTTCTCATGAGGGTCTGCACATTATGGCGGTGGGGGGGGGGGAACGTGTGGCTAAAATTACAGAAAGAGAGTTGTGAAAAAATATTTTGGCCATTTATTTTTTTCTTCCCCTTCCTCCCTTTCTTATTTCTGTCTTGCTAAAGATAAACTACTTGTTTGCAACACTTAGTTGTCATTTAACAGTGGTTGCTTTTTCTCTCTCTTACATGGGGGTCAGTATAGCTACTGGTTTACCACAAAGATTTGAGAGCCAGAAAGAACTATGCTCAAATCTCTGCTCTTCTACAGCTAGCTGTGTGAGCTCACACAAGTTTTTTGACCTCTCTGGGTCATAATTGCCTCAGGTTGTTTTAAGTGTCAAGTGAGATAATAAATATTGCAAGTAGCCCCGTGCCTGGTACACCTAAGTGCCCAAGTGATAGTAGTTCTTATCATCGCCATCATTAATTATTAGAAAAAGTCTGACCTTTGAGTCAGACCTCAGAATACTCAGTATACCATTGTGTTAAACAGGGCATAAAAATATTTATTCTACAAGTCTGTTTGGAGACTAAAAGAATATACATATTCTTTCATATATAAAATATTATATAAATATAAAAGAATATTTCACATATTTTATATGTATATGTGTATGTATATGTATAAACATACACACACACACACACACAGAGGACACTCATAGGCCCTCTTGTTAGTTCACTTTCCTTTTCAGTTTGTTTTAAACCTAATGCCCAACATGATGACTGGACATAATGAACACAGATGTGATCATTAAATGTTTGCTATTATTGACAAAGGTAAAGATGACTATGAGGGGCTTCCCTGGTGGTGCAGTGGTTAAGAATCCGCCTGCCAATGCAGGGGACAGGGGTTCGAGCCCTGGTCCAGGAAGATCCCACATGCCGCGGAGCAACTGAGCCAGTGTGCCACAGCTACTGAGCCTGAGCTCTAGAGCCCACGAGCCACAACTACTGAAGCCCGCGCGCCTAGAGCCCGTGCTCCGCAACAAGAGAAGCCACCGCAATGAGAAGCCCACGCACCGCAACGAAGAGTAGCCCCCGCCCTCCACAACTAGAGAAAGCCCATGCGCAGCAACGAAGAACCAACGCAGCCAAAAATAAATACATAAAATTAATTAATTAAAAAAAAAGATGACTATGAAACACACACAAATATGCCCTATATCACATACATATCTTAACAGGCCCAGCACACATCGTCACCCTACTATGCTAAAAGTTGTGCTCAAGTGCTGTTTCTCTGTCAGCTTCCATTTACTTTAATTCCTTTTTTTAAAATGCTGCTTTTTGAGAAACTAGTCCTCACTCTGGAGAGAAGGAAGGAAGCTACCTTATTCAGGTAGTTTTCCCTAGAGGAGTCTTCCCAGCTATTTCTGCATTCAGGATGTGTGATGGGCCTGCCTACAAAGCTACCAGATTGATGGGATGGCATATATGGTAATGAGTGCCTCGCCCAAACAAACAAAGGCCTCCTGACATTTACCCCAGTACCATGAAGGAAGGCCCTCCCGGGTAAGAAATTGCCTCTTCCTTGCAGACACCTTTGATGGCCAGCACCTCTCTGAACAGCCTCACTCCCTCCCCATGACTTTCTCTGAAGGCTTCTCCACCTTTCTGACCGTTCCTTCGGCTCCAGCACCAACTTTCTAATCAGACATGCACCGGGCCAAGCCCCTGAGAGGGCCCCACGTTTCTATGCTGTCTTTGTATCCTTTGTGTACCCATGGCGTAAACCCTCATCCACTGCAACCGCTGAGGGCACCCGGAGACTACAAATATGTGAGCTGCAGCTGAGCAAAGGGAAGTGTTTACTTTCCATCCTGAACTACAACTTGACCTGCAGCAAAAACAAAAATACTGCAATGTGTATTTTTTCCCAGAAATGATAATTATAGTACTCCAAACATTTTTCCAACTTCAACTACCAAAATGGAAAAGGCATTTCAAAAAATAATTTATTAAATAGGCACTAATATTCTTGGTAGCCCTTACATGGAAATTCTACTCTTTTTTCTTCATAGCCATTAAAGGGCTTAGGTCTTGGCTCAAAACCTCTTCCAGGCTAAGGTGGGGCTCAGACTGCTGGGCTGAGAGGTAAGTGGCTGAAGAGCCTTCCCTATTCATTGCAGTCAGCATGGGTTTATAGCACCTTTTTCCACTTCAAAAATACCAGTGATTTAAGAAGCACAGTTTGTACATAGGGTGATACAAAGGCACTTCTGCACATCTGACTGATGATACTCCTGAACCAGAAGCAGGAGGCCAGATGGGCTCCTGGTACCGAACGCATGAGGTACAGTATTTAGACCCCTTACAGGAACATCACATGAATCCCAGCTTATTTTTACTCTTCTCTCTGAAGAGAATTCTTCCTCACCTCATGCCCCACCTGGTCCTTTTCCTCTAGCCACGCTTTTTTTGGATCCGGTAACTCTCATTGGGATACAGCCATTGTAACTACCACTCTCAGCTTTTCAACACCCTTTAGACCCCCGATTCTCACCTGAACACGCTAGAGGGCTTTTTTTTTTTTTTTTTTTTTTTGCGGTACACAGGCCTCTCACTGCTGCGGCCTCTCCCGTTGCGGAGCACAGGCTCTGAACGCACAGGCTCAGCGGCCATGGCTCACGGGCCCAGCCGCTCCGCGGCATGTGGGATCTTCCCGGACCGGGGCACGAACCCAAGTCCCCTGCATCGGCAGGTAGA
Source organism: Lipotes vexillifer (assembly GCF_000442215.2). Lineage (NCBI taxonomy): Eukaryota > Metazoa > Chordata > Mammalia > Artiodactyla > Lipotidae > Lipotes > Lipotes vexillifer. The sequence continues at coordinate 674,034 of NW_006796238.1, forward strand.
CTCTCAACTACTGCGCCACCAGGGAAGCCCTGCTAGAGGGCTTTTGAAAGCACAGACTGTGAACCTCATCTCCAGAGCTGCTGATTTAGTTCAGATGGGTTGGGGCCTAAGGATGTATATTTCTAACAAATTCACAGTTTACTGATGCTGCTCTCTGGGTACCGCTGCTTAAGATCACATCTGTTTGGAAATTTTAGTCTCCCGTAAGCTCAGCCGCCCTTTCTCCTGCCCCTAGGCCAAGCTGTTTCTCTACCTTTGTCTCTGGCTATCTCTATATAGACATGTGGTAGAGCTGGCTTTAGGTACAAGAGGATAGTGACATATACTAGATGGACTTGATGGATCTGAACAACAGAGGTCCTAGCCAATCTCACCCTCTTCCATATTACATAGCAACCCGCATGGAGCTACCATCTCAGGCCTGAGGCAGAATTCAGACAGCCGCTCGTGGAGAGAGCAGACACACTGCTCAGGCCTATATGTTGGATGGGAAGAGAGGGTAGGGCTGCTGCCAAAGTGAACACTGTGCTTAGTGCTGGGGCTGCTCCCACCTTTCAGGGACACAGCTTATTTCCAAATATTTTCAAATACAACACAGGATACAATGATTCCATTAATAAGTCTCAGCAGAACGAATTAAAGGGGACACAGCAGTTTATGATGCAGCAACTCTCACAAATTCACACTCCAGTAATTGGGAATTTGTGGCAATTAGGAATAAGACTGCCATGAAATTTAAGTTTACGTGTATTATGGGGCCCGGGCTCCACAAAGTTGCTCAGGACCTAAGTTCCTTTTACTTTTTGGCTCTTCAAAACCTGCTGTGTTAGCCCTTGTCCAAAGAGTCTTCCCACCAGTGGGAAGAGAAGAAAGTGGAAGGGAGTCACAACCCTAAAGGGCATAATGTGAGAAGTTATATTATTGCTTCTGCTCCCTTTATGTGGCCAGGACTTAGTCACATGCCACACCTACCTGCAAGGGAGTCTGGAAATGTAGTCTTTATTCTGGGTGGCCATATCTCTAGCTAAAATTGTATATCTGTGGGAGAACAGGGGAATGGACACATGGACATGAGGACAACGAGAAACCTCAACAATAAGTTTCCAATGAAAGTAAACTGTATAAACAAGGGAAGTGTCTTGCCCCTTGCAGAATGAAAGTAAAAAAAAGCATTCTGAAAAATCACTTGGGAAACACTCAAATAAGCAATACATGAGCTTCTTACCAAAGATCCACATCTAGGTGTTAAAAGTACCAGGAACATTCTTATTCATTCAGCAAATCCACAAATATTTAATAATCAACTACCATGTATAACACACTGCAGTAAGTTGTATATTTTAATAAGAGCAAGGAGATATATATAAATAGAAACGCCTTAGCTATCAGTGAGCCTAGATTTTCCATACATATAAACTTTAAGCAGAAAGCCTGGGCTTCTTTTGCAATGCTCTATAACTCAGAATTTTCAACAAATCAATCTAATCCTTTCTACAACTAAGGTATGAAAAAAAAGATGGATTGGAGATTTGAAGGTTTAATTGACGGAGGAATCAATAGGCTTGTTCTTGCATAAAAACACGGGATTTTTTTTTTTTTACATCTTTATTGGAGTATAATTGCTTTACAATGGTGTGTTAGTTTCTGCTTTATAACAAAGTGAATCAGCTATACATATACATATATCCACATATCTCCTCCCTCTTGGGTCTCCCTCCCACCCTCCCTATCCCACCCCTCTAGGTGGTCACAAAGCACGGTGCTGATCTCCCTGTGCTATGTGGCTGCTTCCCACTAGCTATCTATTTTACATTTGGTAGTGTATATATGTCCATGCCACTCTCTCACTTTGTCCCAACTTACCCTTCCCCCTCCCTGTGTCCTCAAGTCCATTCTCGACGTCTGCGTCTTTATTCCTGTCCTGCCCCTAGGTTCTTCAGAACCTTTTTTTTTTTTTAGATTCCATATATATGTGTTAGCATATGGTATTTTTCTCTTTTTGACTTACTTCACTCTGTATGACAGTCTCTAGGTCCACCCACCTCACTACAAATAACTCAATTTCATTTCTTTTTATGTCTGAGTAATACTCCATTATATATATGTGCCACATCTTCTTTATCCATTCATCTGTTGATGGACACTTAGGTTGCTTCCATGTCCTGGCTATTGTAAATAGTGCTGCAATGAACATTGTGGTACATGACTCTTTTTGAATTATGGTTTTCTCAGGGTATATGCCCAGTAGTGGGACTGCTGGGTTGTATGGCAGTTCTATTTTTAGCTTTTTAAGGAACCTCCATACTGTTCTCCATAGTGGCTGTATCAATTTACATTCCATGGGAATGGTTTTATCCACAGGACTTACTTGCCAAAGGAGAAGAAAAGTTTTCTTCATCAGAAATTCTTAAAGGTAAGTAGAGAAAACAGTGGCCTGGAGAAGCCAAGTGACTTGCCCAGGTCACTCGACCTGGAAGGGCTAGAAGCCAGGTCTACTGGGGAATCCCACACTGGCTCCACCAAGACACACAATCATCATCCTAGCTTCCTCATCCTTCAGTCTGCAGTCTGATATTCATCTCTTCCATAATACTTAAGACTGCTTAGATTCTAGATTAAAAATCTGATCACAGGGACTTCCCTGGTGGCACATTGGTTAAGAATCCGCCTGCCAATGCAGGGGACATAGGTTCGAGCCCTGGTCTGGGAAGATCCCACATGCCACAGAGCAACTAAGCCCATGTGCCACAACTACTGAACCTGCGCTCTAGAGCCCGCAAGCCACAGCTACTGAGTCGCGTGTCTCAGCTACTGAAGCCCGTGCACCTGGAGCCCGTGCTCTGCAACAAGAGAAGCCACTGCAATGAGAAGCCTGCGCACTGCAACGAAGAGTAGCCCCTGCTCGCCGCAACCAGAGAAAGCCCACATGCAGCAACGAAGACCCAACGCAGCCAAAAATAAATAAATTAATTAATTTTAAAAAGTCTGATCACAAAACTTTATCATGAAATCAGCTAAATATACAAATCAAACCAAACCAAAAGTAACCTTTATAAGTGGAATGGCTAAGAAAGGTCAGAAGAGCAACCTCTGGTCACAGGGTGGCTGGGGTGCTGTCCACCACCCAGGTGCTGATAGGCTACACACCCACAGAGGCAGAGCCTTGCCCTCTGAGACACAGAGAACAAATATGCTGGGATTGGGAGGGATGGCAGGCCTGCCAAGATGGACTACAAGGACAATCTGCATGCACACCGAAGGCCTTGGGACTGAGCCCTGGATGGAGTTGGCTCCCATGAGGAACACCCTAGTGCCTCTATACCATAGGGACTTCTCTGTAACAATCTAATCCCTAGGAAACTTAGAACTCTGGCAATTTCCCCCAGCTCATTCAGAAGATGAGGCCCAGGCAGAAAAAAAGTGGAAACTCTAAGACCAGAGGTGCTGGTGATACGAGACAGGGTGTCTCGCATTAGAGATGGCAGAAAGCCTCACGTGGAAGCTAGAGATCACATCCAGGGCCTTGGCCTGGTGTAGCCTCCACCTCTGGAAGCTCTTCTGTCTGTAAAATCCCTTTAGGCTGCCATGGCTTCCTCATATTTTCAACAGTGCTTCTCTGTTCTTGTTCTGCTCCCTGGTTTTGTGATCGACCAGACTTATCTGGACATCTGCTCCTGGTGAAATCCTACTGATGCATATCCCACGATATTGAGACTCGTTCTCATGCTTCTGCCTCCCCAGTCTTGTCACAGTACCGTGGATCCCTTGTCGAGCAACGAGGCCAGAGCCAGCTTCTCTATTCCCTCCCCTTTTCTCCTCTTCTTTTCCTTACTAATTTCCTGTTTAGAAGTCATAGCTATCCTTATCCCTAGGAAAGCCACTTTTTAAAATTCAGGGTTTATGTCAATACTATCCTTTGTCCATGCTATAACTGAGAGTTTAAAAACTTGCCTTGGAAGGAGATTGGATATGAACAAGGAGGGGAGGTAATCCCACAAATTTACTGTAGGGATACTGGAGCTTGTGTGCTTGCTGTATGTGAATTTCTATTCTAAGTATTTTTCAGCAACAGAGTAAGATGCTACCTTTCTCCCTGACTTGATGCCCAATCTTGGACCTCCAAGATCTAGGGAGACTATTGCCCCAATTTCCAGTTCTACTTGGAGATGCACCGTTTCATTGCCCTCCCTATTCAAGATGATTTCCTCCTAGGAGGCTAGAAGAATCTGATCAGCCAGATATTCTTTAAAAAAACATAGCCAGTGTTTGATACAAGTGGCTACTAATATATGCTAGGAGTTTTACCTGATCTTAAAGGCTTCAACAATAAGAGATTTAAGAACATCGCAGTTGACCTGCAAGATTAACAGTGTAATTTAAAAAGGCTGTTTAGTCACCATATCATTACTGGGCCTCCTATAAAAAACAGATGGAAATATAGTAGACTCAGAATTTCCACAAGAGTTCCCAAGGTCTTTGCAAACACTCTAATTGGTGCATGATGCCACAGATTACAGGTGCCCCAGAAAGTGCAATCTTACACACTGGCCAGTATACTCACTGAGGTATTTCTAGAAATTGCTCGTTTTTGAACCATGTATTTTAGAGATTCAACCTACTGCCAAACACAGCACACCAGCTTTTTAACTTGTCCCAGATTTCTGTTTTCTGGTTAAAAAAAAAAAAAAAAAAAAGCTGTCACTCCAGGACCTCTTTACTCCCCTTCAGTCTTTATCACCAGCCCTAGCAGCTGCTTTCCTTCATAAAGAAAAAAAATTTTGACCAGTTCATGACTTGCTACATATGTGATAATGAGCTAAAAACAACTGGGCAGTTGGCTTGTCACCAGCTAAGTGATCTGCTCCTGCAGAGGTATTTCAAGCACACCTGATTCAAATTACAAATTATTACATGTCACGGATCTTCTGGGTCATTGTTTCATGAATAATTGAATTCGTGAATGTTAAATCAATGAATCGCAAGGGTCTGTTGTGTTGATTTCTCTGTAATGAATCTTGCGTAAGTCATGGCTGTTCCTATTGAGCAGCAATAACCTTGTACCGAGCTCTCCCCCTCCCCAATGCCCACTTAAGAACGCATTCAGAAGGCTTCTCCTCATCTGAGCCTCTAATGAGAATGTTGGGGACAACAGAGTTTGTCCCAGTAAGCCTCCTTTTGAGTCAGAGAAGAATTTCTCACTTAGCAATTTCAAGGGCACCGTGATGTCTAATTTCCATCCTTAATTATGTCAATAGGAAGCAAATATTCCTAAATTAAGAAAATTACTTTTTTTATACTGGAAAATAACTTAGACTAACTTACAATCACAACTTAAACATAAGCAACCTAAGTTTAAACTGCCAGAAATACATAAAGCTGACTTAGTTCAAGTGAGTTTTAAGTAATGAATAGAACAGCCACCTTTAACAGTATTCCTGGAGAAATTAATAGAAAACCTCCGCCCAAACTAATTCTGAATGAACATATCTTATGGTTGAGGTCTTATTCTCTGTATGTTTAATGCCCTAGTTGCCACTTTTAAAGCTGAGAACCACACCATTTTTACGTTAGCCAGAAGGCCAAAGTGGTATTCATTCTTTCACTCACAAAAGTTTCTGCACCAACTATGCGACCCACAGTTAAGTGTGATACACGGTTCCTCACCTCCACAAACTCACTACAGGGTTTGGGAGAAAGAACGGAGCACCAGCAAGCACAGACCGGGCTGTGGCCACAGACTCAGGCCTGTCACTGACTGCTTATGTGATCTTGTGTAATTCTTTGCATATCTATGGGCTTTCTGTTTCCTCCTCTATCAAAGGGAAGATCAGCAGATGATCCCCAAGGTTTTCTCCACTCTAAGAAGCAGAGAACAATACAGGAAAAGTTAAACAACAGCACAAAACAGTAATCAGAGGTGACCCAAGGGAGTATGTTATTAAGTGTCAAAGGAGTGCTAGAGACAACAAGGACTCTGACTTTAGAGACAGGAGACAGTACTGCTCCTGGCAGCTATGGAGAAAGCTCTCTGGAGGAAGTGTCATTTTTATCAAGGCCTTTAGATACGGGCAGGATGGGATGCAGGTGTAGCAGGGAGGCTGGGCACAGGGCCTACTGCTAGCCCAGGATGTGGTCAAAGGAGAGTGATGTGTGATATAGCAGCCAGCCACACTCCATCCATTCCACTTCCCAGAGACACAGCTACAGCCCCACTGCTGAAGAGCACGCCATGCCCTTACCTGCCCCTGTGCTCTCACCTGGGGTAGCCATCCCCTCCAGTGCTCGTTCCCCATACTCACCGCTAGCCAGAAGCCACTATCTACCCATCCAACATTTACTGAGCACTCATTACATCCTGGGTACTTTGCTAAGGATTCGGAGTTACAAAGTGAAAATACATGGTCCCTGTTTCTCACAGATAAACCTGGTTGTTTTCAAACAAGTCATCTCCTCTGTGAAATATCCCTTCACCTCTGTTTCCCCCACAAGTCTGATTCCTTCCTCTATTTTTACAGACTTTATACGTATATCAGGTTTACAAAATGTTTGCATTGTATCATTAATTAGCTATATTTATACCTTGGCATTCTACGATCAACTGTGATTTCAATGAGGGCTGAACTTGATTCTTGTACTTCTTTGCTTTCCTACTATCCAAAATAATGCCTAGACCACAGCAGTCAGCCAACTAACTCTTATATGTCTCACTAATATCCTCTACTACTCCTAGTATCTCTACTTCTTCCCGTCTGTCTATCTACTTGCCTACCTACCTATTGAGTTCTACTACTTACTACTAGTGTATGACCCTGGGTAACCTCTCTTAGCCTTAGTTTCCTCATCTTTAAAATAAGGATAATAAGTTTCTACCTCAATGGTTTGTTGAGAGGTTTAAGTAACACATGTCAAGAGCTTACACTAATACCTGGCACATAAGTAAGCACCCTCTTGTTAGCTCTGATTATCATTAGCTTCTGATCTTAAAATAGTTACAAAAGGTTCTGGGATCTTTTTAAAAGTCATGGAACCAAACCAACAACGGAAAGTCAAAGCATCAAATGATACAAGGGCAAAGGACTCAAATAATTTAGCACAACAGTCAGTAGCACCAACGCAAAGCACAAGCCTCTGATCTTAGCTATACAATAGCAAAGGTCTGGACTCTTTAATAACTGTGTAATTATTACTATTATCTGCCTTTCAAAATGTCTGCATACAATAAACTGCATATTCCTAGAATACTGTATTTCAGCCACACTGATTTTGTTAACAAAGGAACACTGTAAAATTGATACAGTGCTTAAGCAATTGAGCAGAGGCTGTGTCTCAAGTTGTAATTAACTTTATGGACTTTTCAAAGGTCTCTAGATCTAGGCTGGTAATTATTTTAAAGCATTAAAAACATGTTCTATCAAAAGCCTCAAATGGATGTGCAATTCAGTGAGTCCTGGCTGACTGTGGCTTAGGGGCCCCCCAGTATAACACTAGTTGCCTTAAGAAATACAATGAAATTCTCAAAATCAGTTCTGAAAATAAAGGACCTAAATTTATTTGCAATTTTTAAAAGGCTAAAGAGCATTGAACTGAATTCTAAAGTACTCAAGAATCTCTGATGTAGACAATTCAGAGATTCTATGGTGAGAGTTGTAAAATACTCTAGCATGGAAGTAATTCCTTTCTCACCCAGCACTCTAAATATTGTTTCTGTTATATATACTATTTATATTCTTGAAAGCCCATTTGAAAGAAAAAAGGCTTTAGACTGGATAATATTGCGGTATTTCTGTAACTAGTCCTTGGGTCTGACATATTTAAGGCAGCTGAGAAAATATGACAAGGAGAAACAATGGACAAGAATCAAGAGAACAAACTTTAGCCCCAGACCCATCACTGACTCAGCAATAACAGGACAGATAGATCCTGGTGAGAACAACCATTTCCAAGGGATTTAAATGGAGCATTTAGGGAGTTGCAATGAGAACAATTACACAAATAAAACTGGCATCATTACATCTGGGGGGAGGAGGTAGAGAGGGGCAGCAGATAATTTAAGTCAAGAAAGCAGCTGACATATACAACAGTATTTACAATTTTTTAACCATAGGTCTCACATCATAGTCCCTGACAAACCACACCTTTAGTATCATAATAACAGCCTCAGGAGCAGAACTCACCCCTTTCCAGATGGGGAAGTTACTACTTAAATTAAGGGTGAATTGAAGGAGGGATAAGTAGTGAAATAACTTGTATAGAATAAACCCTGGCAGTTTCTGAGAGCAAAGCTTCTCAGAAACAATGTTTTGGATATTCAGAACTCCAAATGATGCAACTGTTCAACTACACAGGGGAAAGAAAACAGGTTTGCCTTACTGCATCCTATTTGCTCTGTTTGCTGGAACCTCTATTAACTGGTGCAAGTATATTCCCATATATACAGTAATATACTAACTAATGTTCTTTCTGAATTAAAAGATATTAATTATATTTAATGTATAAGATATGACAGCAAAAAAGGGAACAAAGTCCCCAAGAAACAAAATAATAGAACTTAACACATTCAAATCATGTTATTCTACGAAGTCACCTTTATGAAGTTATATAGTTATTCCAATTCTGCCACTTCTCAACACCTTTCTGTAATGTTCCTTGTGACATTTTCTTTAAAGGCAGTTCATGAGATTTACAACAAAATCAGCCTTGGTGCCTCATAGTTCTACCTTATATTTTAACAAAAATAGAATTCCCCAAAGTGCTCACCTATTTTATTAATCAGCTATGACTCCATATGCCTTTTGGCTATTTCCCCAAATCAAATCCAACTTATAAAGAATGAAAGTTTTTCATTACCGAAGGCATTCAAAAGAAAAGTGCTACAAATGCTGAAGGCAACTAAAAACAAAAGAAGGGAGGAAGGAAAGGAGAAAAGGGAGAGAGGAAAACATCCTTGATCAAGGGCAGCCTCACTAAAACAAGCACATGGGCTTCTAAGGTAATGACTGTGAACATCTTCTAGATTTTAAAATATGTTTGGAATTTGGTTCAAATAGTCCCCACCTAAGAATCTTAATATGAGGTATATCTTACTGTTACATTGTATTCTACTCTTGTGGCCAGTAGGTAATTCCCTTTCCCTGAGTAAGGTAAGACAATACTTTTGTAACCTGATTGAAATGTTATTATATTCTCTTTAGTTTTCTGACTGAAAACAGAAAAGAAAAATGGGTTTAAAATGAAAAAACAGCAACTGGGTCCGTATCTAGTCATCTTGTTAAGACCAGAAAAGCGACTAATAAAAATGTTTTTTGGAAAAGAAAATGCCATCAAGAAATATGTTGTTTGCTTTATGAAGGCTAATTTTAAACAGTATTTAACAGAAGTAAATAAGCATTTTAAACAGCACTGATTACAACTCTTCAACAAAGTCCAAATGCTTCTTCATATAGCATCATGTAAATGTGTAATTTCTTCCCCCAAATTTTAACTTAATTAGGAAAAACAAACCACTGTTGCATAAAAACCATACATTTAAGCTTACATAAAAACTTCTTTGGAAAATATCTCTGTATTAATCTTACCAGTTAAGAATATAAGCACTGAAATTAAGCTGGTTATAGCTTTGGATTTAATTCATAGTTGCACAGGACCAAGGATCAAAAGGTTGTATGAAACACTAGTGTTTACAATGCTACGGCAATAAAATTTCCTCTAGCTTCTTCACTCAGCTACTGATGTTAAACACCACAGAGCTCCCAGGCTTTCCAACGGCTTCTATGGAATGAGGTAGCACAGGCAGGAGGGATCTGAGAAGGGAAACATGGTATGGGCACACCAGCCCCCTAGGGACTGAAGAATAGAGTCCAAACTGTACCACAGCACTCGGAGCCCCTGGCATCTGGGCCTGACCAATCCCATGACTCATTGCCACCATCTGCCCCCTTTCTCCACTCTCGTAGGACCCATGCATGTTCCAGTTACAGTGAGAGACGCTGCTCCCTCAACTGTCCCATATTCTCTCATTTCTCATGTCTATATGCCTTCTCCTCCTTCCTAGCTGGCAAACTCTTTCTTATCCTTCAAACTTCAGCTCCTTAGACGTGAAGACTTCCCTGACTTTCGAAAAGAGTCAGGCACTGGCAGGAAAAGTGTAATGGAAGCACCTACACCTGCCTCTCGAACGACACCTGAGACCCAGTCCTGCAAGACGAAGGGGGTTCTTTGCTACAGTTCTAGCATTTATGTGTCTAGTGTGGTGCAGTGATATCACTGGTAACCTTTAAATCTTGATGGACTGAATAGTTGAGACGAAGGAACAACTAATTAAGAACATGGGCTCCAGAATGATCCCACTGGGTTCCAATCTTAGCTCTACCTCTACCTGGCTGTGCAACCTTGGGCACGTTACTTCACCTCTTTAAAATTTACTTCATGGGGTTCTTGTGTTTATTAAATAAAACAAGCCATATAAAGTGCCTGGTGACAGCCGGTACATGATAAGCATGCTAGAAATGTTAGTTATTATTACACCACAGTCCCATTCTCAGAAATGAGACTTTTTCTTTTCTTCTTTTTTTTTGGATGCACCGCGTGGCTTGTGGGATCTTAGTTCCCTGACCAGGTATGGAAACCAGGCCCTCAGCAGTGAAAACATGGAGTCCTAACCACTGGACCGCCAGGGAATTCCCAAGAGACTTATTTTTAAACAAATGAATTAAGCTAATATAGTTTTCTGGCAAGAGAACATTTTAACCATGGAAGATCTGAAAAACGAGATATAAGGAGAAAGAGGGCAGCAAGTTGGAGAGAGAATTAAATATGTGTGAGTTAAGAGCTCAAACAAATACACAGACAGGAGACAATAAGACTAAGAGGAAATAAGAGTCAGAAGTAAGAGATGAACGTTGAAAATGAGCAGAGAATGGAACAGGATTTTTAAGTTGCAGGGTCAGTAGAACAAAGAAAACAATCACCTCATTGGGCCTTAACGCTATCAATTTGGTATGAATTTATTTATGAGCTGTCATCATTTCTTAATCTCACCACCAGATATGACCACTGTATATGACCACATCCGAGGTATTTTAGATGTGCCGCACAGAGCACCCCTGTCAGAGTATTTCTAGAAGCCCTTCTTTGATTTATTTACTCATGCATTTCTCATCTTTAAATAATAATTGGCTCCAGAGAAAATAAAATGAAACCTTATGCTCAGATTCTAACTTAAGCTTCAGGAATAAGAAAAGTAATGTTAAAAGAGCTAGCCGCTCCCCTGGCATGAGACCTCTGTCTTAAAATCAGTGCATTCAGTCTCTTCAACATGATAAATAAGTATACCAAGTACTTGGCATATTACAGAGAACATGGAATGTCAATGCCCTGAGTGCAGCTTAACAAGTTGCCAATATCAAAACTACCTTTTCTGGGATGCCAGGGAATCTATTTTAAGTGGCAATAAAATGTACTCATGTTAATAATGCAAATAGGGGACTACAACATTAACCTAAGTACTTCAAGGAGCTGCAGTTTTTACTGAATCACCCTGCTCATCCTGACATCAATCTCAACTTTCCAAAGAGGTACTAGATGTAAATCAAAAGGACAAAGCTATTAATGAAACTGACTAAAGTATATATACGTTTCAACATTGCAAGAGTCAACAGGGCCTCTCTCAACAAAATTACCATGCCTCCTAATAACAAAGAGCTGTATGTATGAACAGAAGTCTAATTTTAAACTTTAGGATAACTTCTTAGACATGAAGCCTATCAACCACTTTATTGAATGGTCAGAAAATTTCCTTAAACATGTTAGTGTTGAATTAGCAACATCCACTTATATTTATCACAGGGATAATGTCAGGATAAATCAGCTTAATAATTACAACAGGAGAGAGGAAGGGAAGTGAGGAGGAGAAGAGATAGAAAGGAGAGCCTGGATTTGTATCCAACTTTAAACAGTGATGGTCTAGGACACAAGTCCAGGATCACCATCTTGCTTTAACAGATAAAGGCAAGGAAGGCTCTGAGAGGATAAATGACTTACCCAAGGTCACAAATCCACGACGACTTGAGGACTGAGACCCAACAGAAACAAAACTTTCAATGAAGGCAATCTACCACAGTTCTCTGAATCCTCTCAACTTAGTTGCAGAGAGTTGTAGATGTGACTTCCTATCGAGAAGGCAACTTTACCTCATTTTGGGGGATGATTCCTTGGTTTAGCAGCTTTACCACCTTCGCATAGTAAGGGGGGGCCTGGACACGGCAGAACAGGAGCCAACGTGTGGAAAGTCTAAACATCAGTACTTAAAGTCTGTTGTGCCATCTGGGGCCCCGCACTCTTGTTTTGTGCCTTGAATTTCTCCCTCCCTTCTGTTTATAAGCATGCTTAAATTTCTAAAATTTGTAAAGTAGAAACCACTCCTCTTTTAGATCTTATATTACCTTCTGGCGACAATTCTAACCTACTCCCGTTCCTTTCGTCACTGTTTGGTACTCATTCACAGCCATGTGCCGGCCACTGCGAGCCCCACGGGAAGATCTGCACTCCCCCTGGACATGTTGGGGTGCTTCTCCATTCCCACCCCACCTCCTGGGTCTGGAGGGCCCTTTGTCCTTCTCCAACTATTGAATCCTGTCCATTCTTCAAGGTTCAAATAAAATGCTACCTTCTCTGGGAAGGAATCTTATCCCTGACTTGCCCAGTCAGAATATCACTCAGCACCCTTGGAGACTTTTTCTTATACCTCCAAATTATGAAAATACTTACTTCATTCCACTTTCTATTCTAGTGAATTGTTTTCATGCCTGCCTCCCCAAGAAAACTGGAAGCATCTGAGCTAGGGCTACATGTTATTTACTGTTGTGTATGTGAATGTTCACTGCAGTAAAATCTTCTTTGGTAAGAATTTGTGACAAATTTATTCTGGGTCTTCCTATTACTGTTTTTAAGATATATCATAGATGCAGTAGAGACTGTTTACCTTTGAAGATCCTGGAAGGATCCCAAACTCCAACCACCTAAATAACAGACCCCTGAAATAAAATAGATGGAATACAGAATAAGGAAAACAAGAGAGAAAGGCAAATTAAATATATGATCTGCTATAATAGAATTTTATTATTTCAGGCTACCAATTCTTCCATAAACTGCGTTAACTTTGTTAAATGGGTAAATATTTTAGGTTAGCAAAAAAAAAAAAAAAATGAGGTGCATTAATATTGCTGGAAATAGGCCAACATACAAGGCTATTTCAGTGTAATAGAGGAAATGCAATGATAGAGGTAGATAGAAGAGAAACAAATTAGAAGTATGGAGGAAGAGATGATAAGGGAAGAAAGAAGAGGGGTGAGGAAAAGGCTGTCAGGAAAAGTTACAGAGCAAATTAATCACTGTAGACACAGGAGCTAAATGGCCTGGACAGGAGTCAAGAACAAAAGAATAAAGGAAGAATTACAACATCTACATTGAGGAGAATGACATGCTTCTGCAGGGGACACAGCATCCAATGTGAGTGAAGGAATTCTGATTAGAGGCTGTTGTGTCTTTGTTATCAGCTGAAATGTCTAAATTGATTTGGATTCTCTTCCTACCTCTCTGCTCCCTAACCCACCCACCAATGTCTGACATGCTGAAGGTGGAATCAGAAACAGAGCCCTGGCAATGACTTTCGCTGTGCAGCTGGCCATGCTCTGAAGCCAGGACAGACTGGGCTCAGGAAAGAGGATTTTCAGCTACAGAACAGATTCTCCCATTAATCAGGAATGGTCATGGGAGGAAGAATCTGAGCCAGTCAGCTACTGGTTTGGATATTGCTAATAATTTCTCTCTTTGGTTTCTGGAGGATCTGTGCCAGGGTTTCTTCCAACTACATAGAGCAAGTCTGATTTTGCCTTTGTATTTGAAAAAATTGGCAGCAATAATACCGAAAAGAAATGTGACTAGGGCCAAAAGGGTAAGCTTAAATGAAATTAGGCATAAGTAAAATCAAGTGACAGGTCAATAAATACTAAACCTATTATGTCTCTTCCTTTCAAAGGATAAATAGAGTATTAGAGTATGAGTCTCGGTGTCCTCTTTTCTATCACCTGGAAATCCTTAGTAATTACATACTTCTCTCCTTATCAGGTCAATGGCCATTAATATTCATGATCATGACCCTGAATTTTTCCAAATTCTGAATATGTTTTATACTTGAGGATACTTTCTGACAACCAACCTGTTTCTACTATCTCTTTATTAACTTTCTATTCTTAACCCCTCTCCTTATAAGCCTGCAATGGATCCACAATGACTATAAGATAAAGTCTAACTTTTAAAAGTGTCATGAGTGATCTTTTATAATTTAGTTTTCATCCATTTTTTCAGAATCATCAGACATTTATTAATTACCTTCTAGGTGACAAGCACTGTCTCTGGCTTCAGGGGATATGGGCAGGCATGCAGGAGAGCAAAATACAGTATAAGTACACAGCCTAATAAAGTATAACAGGGTCCTACCACATTCAAACACAGGTCCTCAGCTAGGGGGTTGGGAGAATGGTTTGAACAGCATGGGGCCTCCTCCTGAGCTCACGAGTGTACATGAAAAGGGACACACATGCACTTGCATTTCCCTAGGTGGCCTTGGTTCCCTCTGGGATCCTAGTGTCAGATAAATCATGCCTGAGACAGGAGATGCGTGTTATCAGAAACTTACAGAAAGAATCTGTGAACAATTTTAAAGAGAAGCTAAGCAAACTGGGGTGTGGGTTGTGTTGACACTCCCGGGAAAGAAACAGAACCATTCACCAAAGATCAGAGAGAAACACTGCCTATGGCAGAGCCAGAGGATTAGGTAGTCAGCATAAGACCAAGCTGAAGAACCACAACCAAGATGGAGTCTTAGAATTTTGCTCTTGTGTTGCAGACAGTGATACACGTTAATAACTTAATTCCAAACACCATCACTAAATGAAGAGAAGGACTCAAAATCACCCCTACTTTGGTGTATTTGTTGCATTTCAAAGGGTAACTATGACTCCACCCAGCTGTTGCCCAGTCTTCCCCATCTCAGGAAATGGCACCAACTGTTGCAGTCAGCAGCGTGGGGTCAGTCTGGAGCCCACCTCTTAGCCTGACCCTCAAATCCAATCACTTTCAGACTTTTTAACTGTACCTCTAAATGACACACAGAATCCACTCCCTTCTCTCCACCTCCTCTGCCAACACCCCACCTGGCCACATAGCACCCTCCGGGCTCTCCCTCAGTGCCCTCCCCAGCCCCATGGTTCCACCTACCTCCTGCTACAAGACACTTCCCTCAGAGCAGCCAGAGTTCACCTTCTTAAAAAGGGCATCCTAGGGCTTCCCTGGTGGCGCAGTGGTTGAGAGTCCGCCTGCCGATGCAGGGGATACAGGTTCGTGCCCCGGTCTGGGAAGATCCCACACGCCGCGGAGCGGCTGGGCCCGTGAGCCATGGCCGCTGAGCCTGCGTGTCTGGAGCCTGTGCTCCACAACGGGAGAGGCCACAACAGTGAGAGGCCCGCGTACCGCAAAAAAAAAAAAGGGCATCCTAGGGCTTCCCTGGTGGCGCAGTGGTTGAGAGTCCGCCTGCCGATGCAGGGGATACAGGTTCGTGCCCCGGTCTGGGAAGATCCCACACGCCGCGGAGCGGCTGGGCCCGTGAGCCATGGCCGCTGAGCCTGCGTGTCTGGAGCCTGTGCTCCACAACGGGAGAGGCCACAACAGTGAGAGGCCCGCGTACCGCAAAAAAAAAAAAAAGGGCATCCTATCAATCTCCACCTGCAGCTCAAAACCCTTTAATGGCTTCTGATCACACTTAGAGTAAAATCCAAACTCCTTATCTTAGAGTCTCTGTGATTTAGTCCCTCCCTAATCTTCCACCACCCGACTCGCTACACTTCAGCCCCTAAACCTGTCATCCCCCAGCACACAGAGCTCATTCCTTCACTGGGCTTGCTGCGTGTGGTCCACTCTGCCTAGAATGTTCTTCCCTAGGCTCCTTGCACAGCTACTTCCTTCTTAACCTTCAGCACCACGTCAACATCATCTCTTCAGAGACTTTTCTCAAGCTGTCCTATCTTGGTCTCAGCATTCTGTTATCCAATTGCACTTATTATACTTTTGTTTATGGCTTTTATTTATTTTCCCCATAAGACTGGAAGCTCGGTGTGACTGGGACCTTGTCTGTCTTGTTCACCCTGTATCTACCACAATGTCTTACACAGAGTGAGTACTCCACAAATATTTGTAAAATGAATGCATGAATGAATAAATTAGGGGAAACTACAGAGGCATCTGCTAAGGGCAGATGACTATCCCCTTCAACTTGTTTATAGGATAAATATATTCAATACATAAACTTCAGACAAAACAAGCTTTTGTGAGTCAGACGGCTTTGAAAACTTTTATGGCTACTTTTTTTTTTTTAACATCTTTATTGGAGTATGAGTAAGGCTACTTTTAATTTTAAGTCTGTTAACATCTCTGCATACTAGTACTGCTTCCTAACTTTTCCATCTCAGAACTACACAAACGGCCCACAAGCACTGGCGATGCCAAAGCCAGAGGGTCTTCAGCAGCAAGTGGATAAGGTGACCACTGTAAAGAAAGACATATGTTACCAAACTCAACTCCTATGAAGAAAAGAACACCTAGGGGATGCTGCTTCATATTATTCAAGATCTCAAGAAAAGCTCACACACACAGAAGCTTATTGGATGTAAAGCTGAGAAAACATGAAAATACGAAGATGTCCACAGCTTACTGTCTTGATATGAGTATTTAAATCAATGGGAAATCAGATGCCATTGCTTCATTCCCTAAAGTATTAAGTGACCTTTCCTTAGTGATAAATGATACACATGGCTGAAGAGTACTAACAGAGCTGAAATAAAGCACCCATGTCAAAATACATACCTAGTTAATTAAACTAGGTTCTCTTCTCAAGCTACCGAAGAAACTTCTGAAAGAAACAGCTTCAAGCAGCTAAAAATCCAGATGAAGATCCTCAAACCACATACAGATGTATATGTATATGAAATATATGTATTTCATATACAGATGAAATACCTCGAACAGTGGCAACGACTCAAGAAGCTCAAAAAAAAGGACACTGACTGCTGACATGAAGTGTTGAGTATGTATACATACGTTTATGTGCACATGTGGAGGTACCTAACTTTATACAAAATTTGTATTTGTGTGGGATTCTGTTTGTTTGTTTTCTGGTTCTAGGCTCCCTCCATGAGACAACAAGCCATTCAATGAGGCCCTGCCACGGATGGCAGAGCAGAAACATTGCTTTTGGCCTCACAACTGTCCTTCCCCGCTTGTGTGAGAAGCCTGTGTTGACTGTACTGTGAAAAAAATTTAAGGAAAGAAAAGCTCTACTGTTGTAACTGTGCCAAAAAAGTATAAAGAAACAAACCCAGATGCTAGAATGTGAGGCATTTCCTCTGCTGTGTGACTATGTCCTTTAACTGAAGGTCAAAAGAACATTAAAGGACTTCAATATTTTAAAGCCCGAAGTGGATATTTTTGTGGCCCTCTCAGTTTCTGCATGCCACTGACACACGTTTAACTGACATTTAACGAGCAGAATTTATTCAGAAGCATTCAAGGGAAATCCTGGTAAGGCTTTCAAACACGATTTACTTAAATTTCTAACGCTCTCTATTAATACAGATTGGCTCATTTCCCTGACTGCTTAAGTTTTTCCAAAATGCCACTAAGTGAATAAAGTCATTTTTAAGCCCATTTCACAGTTACTACCTCCCAATCCCTCAATATGTGCTGTAATTTCAAAACCCTTTTTTCTGGAGACATTCATTTATTTCTGATGCTACAGATAACAGTAAATAAATGCAAGATAGAATCACTTTATTTCTCTTCTTAGGAGGTACTTAACATCAGATTTGATAAAGACTTCAAATGTGTTTTCTGGTAACAGAAAACAGTATCTCAGCCCATGGGAAATACAACAAAATCAACCATGTTTCATTATGTTCAGAAAACGTTTATCAAATGGGCCACCACATTTGGTGATATCACTCATATCAGTCAAAGTCTTCAAAACATATCTGAAAGAAAGGAATTCTTTTAAGAGCTGGCAAAAATCTTGATGGAAAGGTTAATATGATTGAGGAATAGATGAGTAACTCAAAACCATGAAGCATCAACTCAGTATGTGATTTAATTAAAATCTCTCTGAACTGAGCAGTGATACAACTGTAAGATGTGGCAAAGATGGTATAGAGGTCTCACATCAATCAATAGAGCAGTAAAACACGGCAAAGAACTCCCACTGCAGAGCTCTGGACGGCCATATATGGAGGCTCCTGAGAAACACTATTTCACGTGGGGTGATCCAGAATCACCTACCCTCAGAAATGTGGAGACTTCTATTTTCTGTTGATCCTTACTTTCTTCCTAGTAGTCGCCTTCCCATACATAGAAAATTGAAACAGTTTGTCAGTTAACAACCACCCCTTCTGTTTACCAGAATTCTGAGTTATTCACTGGAATGTTTTAAATAATTCTGTTGGGAGTCATCACGGTTACTAATGGACATACCATCTAATCATGACCCGTAGCCTCTTGTCTACCCAGAGGGAGACAAACTTTCTGACTTGTTGCTCTAGAAATGTCAACAAAAGGAAGACAATTTTCAACGTTATCTCTCATATTTCCTTTGCTGTTCAAAGGGTCAGCTTCAACTAGCGTGTGGGAAGCAGATAGACAACACGGTTTAATAGCAAAGTTGGGTGTGGTTGTTATGGTGATAAGGGAAATGAAAGTGGAAGGAGTCTGAATAATATTTATTTGAAGACTCTTGCTTTGTCCTCTATAAGCTATTCACAAAGTGCATAATATTACACCAATTCTTAAGAAAAACTGTCGGAATGTAGAGCTGGGGCTTAGATTCTATGACTAATTTCTACCATCAAAGATGAGCAAAATTTTCAGAAAACTCTTAATGAGTGAAGGTAACACCATTATCAGCACTGTCAGATTTAATAACATATAAGTAAATGTAGACATATACATATCAGGTAAGATAAAAAATAATCCTACGGTTGCATTTATTTCCATGTATTAACTATTACACCACCATGTGTGTACATGTGCTTACATACACCTAGCTGTAGATTCATACATGCACATGGGACATATGTGTATAGATTGCACTTTCTGGCACAGAAAATACACAAATGCACATGTGACATGTATAATTTTTTTTTAGAAAAAACATGTTTCCTATGCACATAAACACACTATTATAGATCCATATGGGATATACTCTCTGGATTAAAGATGTTAGCTTAGTTACTGATATATCTAAAAGACCCTCGAGGAAAACACTATAATACAGCCTGAATTTAGGTAGACACAAAGTCTGGCCAGGAGGCATGAAAGAACACATAAAATTTTGGGGAGTTCCATGTCACACTGAGGTGTGACACCACAGCCTAATTTGTCTGAAAAATTCCTGATGGAACAAAAATAAGTCGGCTCTCAATTAGAAAACATTCAGAAGGTTCCACTGTGATTAGCAACCCAAACACCAAAAGGCATGGGGAACATATAAATAGGATCATATTATATTTTCCTTTTACTGCCATAGAGATAAATATCACTTTATATATTATAGGTAAGGTATTTAGGAAGTTTAAAAACCTCACTAATTGCCCAGATCTGGGTCAGAAACAACTGAGATTGTTAAGGTTTTGTTTCATCCTTTAGAAGTAAGCCAGCTAGGTCCTCTGAGGCTATAGCAGGACCACCATGGGACAGGTCACCAGTGCCCTTGCTCAATGTGGTTTCAAGGATACTTGAGGAAGCCACTTTATTTTTTTTTTTTTTTTTTTTTTTTTTTTTTTTTTTTGCGGTACGTGGGCCTCTCACTGTTGTGGCCTCTCCCGTTGCGGAGCACAGGCTCCGGACGCGCAGGCTCAACGGCCATGGCCCACGGGCCCAGCCGCTCCGCGGCATGTGGGATCCTCCCGGACCAGGGCACGAACCCACGTCCCCTGCATCGGCAGGCGGACCCCCAACCACCGCGCCACCAGGGAAGCCCGAGGAAGCCACTTTAAATGCACCTCTGCCATAAACTCAAACTGCATCAAAACACTGAAACAAGCTTCCTTTCATGTCCACTGTTGCAAAAACACACCCCTGATATTTATAAAAGCTCTGTGAAGCAGATTGGACTTTATTTTTGCCACAACAGCAAAGAGAGTAAATAACAATCTTTTATATACTTAAATACATAAACAAGATCAGAATGTTTTCCAGACACCTTTGAAACGTCCTTCTATTAAGGGGACAACAACTGGTCTTACCTATCTTTCTAACTTTCAGGACTTTGACTCTTAACAACAGACCATGGGAACAGATTTTGATGAGGAAAAAAACCCTTATTTCATTTTCCAAACTGGGTAAAAGGAAAAAAAAATAAGAAGGACACGATAAAATATGAGCTCTTTTTACTGACACGCAGCTTTTCTCGATGTCTATAAAACCTGGATTTTATCTACAAATACATGGATATATTCAGAAAAAGGGGTATCAATTTTTTAACATTATTAAATTCCTGTATTGTTCTTTTGTTATTGCAACAGGAAAAGAAAGGCTACTGATAAGGAGAAAGCACTTTACTTGCTTTTCGGGAAATTAAAAAAAAAAAAAAAAATCCCAGCAACAGGGAAAAGAATAATGAAGTGTAGGAAAACCAGGAAGTTATCAGCCAGAAATGAAAAACACATCCACAATTTAAAGGAACATTCCAGTCTCTGAAAAACTCACCCAAATATTAATTCATTACATGTTAATTCCTTCCCTCTTCCAACTTTACAGGCACTACTTATACTGTTACTTCCTCCTGATGCAAAGAACACTTAGAAACAGAGACCGAAAATCAAAAGCAGGAAGGCACCCTATAAAAGGTGTATCCCCAGCTTCAGAAGTTTCAACAACCAATGTGAATCCACTATCCTTATCTTAGAGACTATGCACCATTAGAAGAATGGTCTCATAAGTTTCAAAATAAATTATTCAAATGCTCAGAACAATATCTTAGTGGTCAATATGAACTAAGGAATGAGACAAATTTTCCTTTTATTAGAGCATTTCCAATTTAAAAAAACCCCAAATATTGAATTTTAGTGCTCTTAAATACCTTTCCTGAGAAAGTATACATTTCACAAAGAAGATATAGCACCAGCTCTGGAAGTAAATATAGTAGTTCTATAAATCACAAAAGAGCTTGTAAACTGATTAAGCTTTATTTTTTATCAGTATCTTCTAGAATGCCAACCATGTACAACACTATTCAGACTGGGAATGGCCACTCTGCCCTTATTACAACTGCCTGTGTGCCCATCTCATCTCTCCCACTAGAGGCAACATCCTTTCCATGTCGCCTTGAATGCCCTGGTACAGCTAAGCTGGACCCAGGTCCATGCTCCCCAGGTGTGCAGGACACAGTCAGGAAGGGACAGGATTAACTTTAGGGATTCTTGCTCCATCCTAAAGAGTTCTCCTTCTGGGCTGAATTCCTTCAATAGGAATTTCACAATTAGAAAGGATTACAATGCGAATGCTGGATGAAGCAACATTCTAGAGTGTAATCGATCAATAAGAGCTAAGTATTTAAACATTTTCCTAGATTACTGGTGCTGGTGGTAAAGACAGAAAGGATGCTGGGCTTTTGAGGTGGGAAAACCCTGAAAGAACAGAATGGGGTGGCCTTAGGGGAGAAAAGACAAATTTGGCAGTCTTCACCATTTTCTCCTAAGTTAGCTCTGTTAGCCTACAGGAAGAAGTGGAGGAAATTGTAGCTTTGCCTAGAGGTGTATCTTTATGGGTCATTATATGCATTCATGGCTGTCTCCTTCCATTCATAAAGATTTTCATTTTTCTTTTTAATTAAAACCCTCTTTATTCAAAAAAGTTTTTTTTGTTGTTGTTGCTTTCTCCTGGAGGATCTCTTAATCAAGGTACTAGGTAAATACTGGCAAGGCTGGGAAATGGAAAAAACACACTACCTACCAGAGAATCCTTACCTATATTGATAAAATTATAAGAACATCTGAAATGATCACTTTTCGATGCAATGCAAATTCCTGCTAAAGTGATCATGCTCCCAAACTCTTTCTTGAACTTCCCTCTGAACAGACTTTTTTTTTTTTTTTTTTGCATAAGCAGAACAAATACAATCCACCAAGCTTGCCTGAGTTGTCCAAAACCCCAGATTATGGTTTAGGAATACTGATTACACTAATTAATGAAGTTTTAATGGCTTGAGTTTGGGAATGACAACTCCTGATGGTCCACACCCTCTGCGAATCCGATGGAGACAGCTGGCTTGAGGCCGGAGGACACAGAAGGGGCAGCTGTAACTCCTCTCAGAGAGGCCCTGCTCTGGGAAGTGGATCCCACTCGGCTCCCTTCGCAGCAGCTCAGAAGGCCTCCTGGGCTGGGATTCCAGACCCTTTGCTCATGTCAGGAAAAGCCTTTGTGGGGGCCAGCGTTTAGACAGACACAGCTGGTCAAAGCAGCAACTCAGCAGCTCTGTGTGATAGAGCACACGCCAAGCCCTGGGAATAACTGAGAGGTCACCTACAGCCAAGTCAGAAACCACAAATCCGCAAGGGACTACTCAGCGCTACCCAGAAGCTAAAACGTTAACCTGCTAAAGGCCAGCTTTAGATGAATGTTTCTTAAGCATCCCTGGTAGGTGGAAATACAGTTTTCAGCATGGTCCCCAAAGAATACCATTTCTCTGGCTAAAGGTGTCAGGCTGTTCTTTGGCCTTTTAACAGTGAGTGTGTTTTTTAAAACAGTATTACTAAGCATATGGTATTTAATCTTGAAACAAGCATACACTTGTAGCAAAAAAAATTGTTCACCTACAATTTCTGGTACTCCTGTCACTAACCTGGGAGAAGGTATAGGAAGAGGACAGACAGATGGTTGAGCTACACACAACTTGGGACAGAAGAGATGGGCTGAAAGTACAGATAAAGAGCTAAAGCAAACAATGGGGAAGGACATCAATAAACAGAACAAAGTAGTACTGGCTATTTACCTATAACTGTACAGCAAGCATCTTCTAAGGGTCAGATTGAAAAAAATTTTACACCATTTATTGTAACCCCAAAATGATTGAATGAAATGCCCCTCTAAACACACACACACACACACTCTCTCTCTCTCTCTCTCTCTCTCTCTCTCTCTCTCTCTCTCTCTCTCTCCTCTCTTAGCACAAGGATATAACATATTTAATCATGACTTTTTTTCCTGCTAGGCACAAGAAATCACAACCACCAGAAGGTTACTGCATGACTTCCAACAGTTAAAATGCAGGTATAATTATGTAATTATTCAGCCAACTGCTCCTCTCCAACTGGGCTTATGCAAGTTCCCCGAATTTCCTGTTTCGATTTCCCAGATACTCGAAACTGGTTTCTGCCTCTTGGTAGCTGTTTTGGTTTTTTTTTCCCCCTCTGTACCAGTTATCAAGACATCAAAATAACAATTTGTACCCAAAACATAAAACTCTAAAATACTGACTTGGTTGTCAACCTAAATAAAATACTTATGAAAATAAATAACTTTGTCTACACTGTCCCCAGGATGCTGCTGGAATTTAAAGTGAAACACGTGTATTTAGATTTCAAAATCACAAGGAGGTCTGACCTTGTTGGGAGATTCTAGAGAAAAATAAAATCAACCCAAATTCACACTGATCTATCACCAGGCAGATTTCCTGTGCGTGATACCCAGGGCTCACCGTGGACCTCAAGCCCCATGTGGGAATTCGGGTTGGGACAGAGTTGGGTGTATCTGTCATCTCTGTACTTGTATTATGGGATGGCAGCAGATTTCTTGCTACAGATAAAGTGTCTCCATCCAGCACTGTTCCAAAATCATTTTACATATATGAACCAAAAAAGGAAAGATAATCACATTATCAACTTGTGACTTTTTATAAAGGGTAACAGCAATACAAATTTAAAGTTGCATAAAAGCTTACTGCCTTAATTAAACAAGTATCCTTAATGGCACTTGGGCAGCTAAAGCAAAAATCAAAATCAGGGGGACCTTGACGGTAAGGAGGTGAAGGTAAGGTTAAATGTGTTTTTTTATTTCGTCAAGCGAAGGGTTAGTGTTTATAAACTTGGTAAACAATGTTAACAATTCCAGTGGTGAGAGGGTCAAGAGGGAATTCTGCTGCACTACCTCAAAGATGGACTGGATATTAAGTAATATGCCCTCAAAAATATATTTTTAAAACAATTTAGATAATCTAAAGCAATATATTCACAAGCATAACATTGATTTCAGATGTACCTAGCCTAAGAAAAATAGAATCTGTGATGAGTAATTTTAATGAAGTAAATGACTAACTTAAAAATTGTGAATCGGTGCCCAGCTCTCTTTGATCATATTTTCTTGGGGTACTTTTTTGTGAGCATCCCACTCCCACAAAAAAACAAAAAACTTTTTTTTTTTTTTTGCGGTACGCGGGCCTCTCACTGTTGTGGCCTCTCCCGTTGCGGAGCACAGGCTCCGGACGCGCAGGCTCAGCGGCCATGGCTCACGGGCCCAGCTGCTCCGCGGCATGTGGGATCTTCCCGGACCGGGGCACGAACCCGCATCCCCTGCATCGGCAGGCGGACTCTCAACCACTGCGCCACCAGGGAAGCCCAACAAAAAACTTTTAAGTAAAAAAGTTCTGTGAATAAAAGCAGAGAGAATCATAATTCTTTCTACATACTAATTAAATGTGTGTCTACTGACAAACATTACAGATGACATCAAGAGCTAGAATATCTGATTAGTCCACACAGCACAGGTTGTACTGTAGGCTACAGATCAAAAAAAAGGTAACAACCAAGAATAACACTTAGCACTTACACTTTACTTGTGTAAAAAAAATAAGTGCAATGTAGAAAACTAAAAATAGAGTAAGAAGCTCACGTAATAGTTAACATTTCCTTAGGGAGGACTGAAATAGTAAATTTAGGGCACAGAATAATTAATAAAACTTAAGGCTCTGAAGCAACTGCTATTTGGATTTTTAAAAACTGAAAGAAAAGTCTACTAAACAGAAGCCATTTGTCTCTGTGTCATAATTAGTTTAGCTTCAGAGGATACAGCTTTCCAATGTAAAAATCAAACTTCCCTTTGCTTTAAGCAGCAGAAAAAATACAGATATGAAAGCCCATATAAACATATTCTTTCTAATCCTTAATTTCTGCTTAAGCATACATATCATGCAGTGTAAGTTTCTGAGATAGGAAATATGCTTATAAGTATCATTTAAGACATTTATAAAATATCTTGAAAAAAAATCAAAAGCCTATTTCCACAGTGGATCTAAAATGTGAGTCAATTTATGCATCTGACCTTTCAGGCAATTTAGAAAACAGTCTTTCAGTTAAAGGCAAAACAAAGTCAAACCGGTGGCATCTGGGGTTCAGTTACCCATAGCATGTGCTTGATACATACTTTTTGAGTGAACAAATGAATGAATGAAGAATTAAAGCAGCTCTAAAATGAAAGGAGCAGGCTCAGAAGGCACTTGTAGAGAATGCTAAATAGAGGATCCTTCTGGACTAAAAGAGTCTACGACTATAACGCTATCTCTTCACCTTCCTATCCCATTATTTAATCATCTTAGCACTCCTACTCTGGATGGCTCTAATCTCAGGTGGGTCTGACCAGCTGTCCTAGACTCAAACACTTGTAAAGTCTTTCTTGAATAAGGGGGCACAAATCAATGAAATAACCAATCAGTTAATTAAAATGATATATTCTGTTTTATGCATCCCACTACGTTGGGCGCCAACAGCTGTGTTTCAGGCTAACTTTCAGTCTGCTGACATTAACAGTTCTGAGGCTTCCTTCCACTATACTAACAGAGCACTCGACGCTTCCGGCACCACCGTCGCTGCACAGGTCATTTCGTCTTGATTTTGGTGTGTTAACACTTACAGTCACTCTTTTTCCTCCATTAAGCACATTACTGTCACATTAATCTTCCTAAAAGTGCTCATACTCCCCCCATCACTTATAAACTCCAAGGTCATTGACAGCACCGTACTCTCCCTGGGAGGATGACTCATGAATCCTTATCTCCAGCCCAGATCTCTGAGTTCCAGACCCATAACTCCCATTATTCCCATGATCCTCCAGAGATACTTCAAACAACAAAACAGACTCAATATCCAGCTCATCCTGCCTCCCATAAGGCTGCTTTCCCTGTATTCCACATCCTAGTATATGACACCACTATACAGCCTGACTATCATGCCCCTGCCAAGCATCTATCTTGACAATCACCCCTCACCCCGCAAATCTGCGAGTCTTCCTCTTCCCCATCCTCCAAAGTCAATCAGCCACTAAAGCCCACTGACTTGCCAACTTTATCCCTTCCATCTCTCTTGTCTATCTCCAATGCTGCTTCTTCAATTCTCCTTTCCCTTCTGTTGAACCACTCAATGCATTTCTCAGAGTTGGACTTGGTTCCCAATTCCTCCACAAAGCCTTCCTTGCTTTACCCCTCTTATGAATGTATAGCAGTTCTTATCTCTTATTTGTCCACTCAATGTAAGACAATGATATAAAATACCTCATGACAATTTTTGACTATCTTTTCTCTAAAATATCTTATAGAGAAAAAATAATTAAATACAGCCTGAAATTAGAAAACTTTGAACATTACCTCTAAGTGCTTTCAGCTAAAACAAAGGAGGACTTTAAGTCCCAAGTGTCTTCTTCCTTTTGCAAAATGTTCATTGTGTAGCTCCAAACAGAAATAAGTTCCACAGCACCCAAACTATTCCAGTAATCCACATGATGTGTGATGTCAAACAAGTATATTTAAGAACATATTTTATGGATCCCACACAGATATCCCTTTGGCTAGACTCTGCGTGGTGATAGATCAGTGTGAATTTGGGTTGGTTTTATTTTTCTCTGGAATCTCCCAACAAGGTCAGACCTCCTTGTGGAAAGGGCTGACTTTTCCTCAAGGATGTATGTCTGTCTTTGTAGCCCTCAGTATACTTATCATGAAGCTATGTATATGAATGCTACTTAATGAGTTAATTACATCAAAAATTACTTAAATGACAAACAGCTCTACTTCGGTGTCAAATTTAATTTATCCAAAACAAAGCTCTTCAGTCCTCCTTAAATCTGCTCTTGCTCTTAGTAAAGAGCACTACAATTTGCTTAAACCCTAAATCTAAGAGTTCTCCTGGATTCCTCTTTCTCTCACCCCCACATGTCTACAAGTCTACAACAAGTCATCAAGTCAACAAGTCATCAACAAGTCTAGTTCCAAATCATCTCAAACCCACCCATCTCTCCATCTCCAGCTCTCAGGTCTGAGTCCCCCTTATCTCTTACCTGAACACTACCTGTGGACGAGTTCCCATTCTTGCATCTTTCCAGCCTCCTCCCAAGTCTCTTCTCTACCATGTTCATTTTTTAGAACACATACCAAATTACATTACACCCTTGTTCACAACCCTTTAACAGCTTTCCCATGTACTCATCACAAAATCCACACACCTCATCGTTATCTAACACAAGGCGTTGTGTGACCTGGCCCTTACTCACCCCTCACCCCCATGACATTCCAGCCACACTGACCTTCTTGCTTTTTCTCGACATTCTTTCAACACACCAAGCTCTCTCTCAGCTTAGAGCTTTCGCGCTTGCAGTGTCCTCTGCGTGGACTTCTCTCCCCTCAGATCAGCACAAGTTCAACTCCTTCTTACAGTCAGATTTCAGGTCAAATGCTCTTCCTTCATGGAAAACTTCCCTGACATCCTTATCTAAAACAACTTCCCCAGTCAACCCAGTAATTCTCTATCATATCAGACTGACGATTACTCTTCATAGCTCTTATCATACTCCATGATACTTTCCTGCTCACTTTTGTGTTTATTGTCACCCCTCCCCTTCTGAATGTGAGCTCCACAAAAGCTGTATCCTCAGCAACTGGAACTGTGACTAGTACATGTTTGGCACTCAATGAATATCTGATGGATGGATCGACAGACGAATGTTTTCTAGGGTGCTTTACATCCTTCTCTGAATCTGGCATGATTTCATACTTCTGATTACTTCTCGACTTTATTACAACCACTTTGAATTATAGTAATTTTTTTAGAAAACAAAAGCTACTTACCCCAACCTGTAGTCAGATGCAAACTTAAAAGTCCAACTTATTCACTGTATCATGGAAGTCTTTCGTATCAACTTTAACTACCATTACCAAGCCCAGAGAGGCCCCTCAAGAAAACCCTCATGGCAGCCACAGAGGCTGGTACTGTTTTTGTTAATGTGGTCCCCTCTTCTGATGGTGTATCAATTTAACTTTTGTGGAGCTCGGTACAGCATGTACCAAACCGATGATAAATTGGTAGTATGGCATAAAACTAAAAGCTTTGTTAAGATCAAGGTGGGATGACTTGCAGTTCATTCCCTTTATCAGTCTTTCTCTTCTTCCTCAGAGAAACAAAGATAATTCTGACAAATTATTCCGTACAAAGGCATGGCTGCCTGTTTATCCAGTATCCTATTTCCTCTAAATCTGTGACAAACTGACTTTATGATGATGTGTTCATTAAAATCCAGGACCAATACCCTCCCTTTTAAACAAATATAATACACAAGAACTTTTTTAAATACCCTGAAATTGCCATTATTCTCCATAAATCTATAAATAAGGTATTGAAATGCCTTGCAATGACTTCCACACATTCTAAAAATGTTGTTGTAATTATGCTTAAAATTCATGTTCAGAATTCGCTCACAAAACGTAGTAATGGGGACCCACATTTTCTCATTATGCTCTGGCAAGAACACTCGTCCTTCTGCCCCATCCCCAACTGCATACATACCTTCACATTACAGAATGCCCCAGAGAACAGTCCTCAAAGGAAGGCTTTAACTAGAACTAACTATTCACCTTCTCATAACAAACCGCAAGAACTAAGTCTAAACTTACCAGGTCATCCATCATCTCTGGACTCAATCTTCCTTGGCTCTGCAAAATCACCCATGCTCTGCACAACCCTCCCATCCGAATTCTTCTACTGTGCCTTCTAGAACTCGTGGGCTGTCATCACCAAAATCCCCTTTGCTGTCATTCTCCCCTCCAGATGGTTCCCTTCACCTTTGTGCTCTAATGGAAACCTGGGTACTCCTCCCTGACTGCTCTCTATCCCCTGAAGTCCTCTCAAGTGGGGAGGGCTTCACTGCCCACATGCCATAAATCCTGGGGGTGGGGTAGGGGTCCTCTTTGTTCTCATCACTAATTTCAGATCATTCTTCCTCTTCCCCTTAAAAAAATAACACGTTGTTTGCCTAAAGCACATGCAATCACATGATGTACCAACTACACACAGGTGTTGCATTTATCTACAGAACTTCTGCCTCTGTTCCTTCGCTACTGACTGCTGCTGTATCCTTCCCAGCAGCAATGGCATGGCCAGTCACCATAAGCACTCTCTTGCGTAACTCTCAATTTCAGTACCCTTCTCTTCATATCAGACTCATCAGGAAAAATCCTAACCCTGGTTAAATCCTAACCCTCCACCTCCACTGCATGCACCAGAGCTGGGAAAAAGTGCACAACTGTGCTGGCTGGTCTCCCTTCAAATTTATAACCTCAAGTAAGCTATCAGCACTAGCAGGCGACCCTAATACATTTCCCTACTTAATTCACTCGTCCTCCCTCTGAGATGTCTATTTTCCATTTCCTCTCCCTCCCCAATTTTTCACACCCCTTCTTCCGCCTCAACGTCAGCTGATGACCTTGCTTTATGCATCTCTGAGAAACAGGAACAATTTTGCTCCTCTCCCTCCTCAAAGACTTTGCTCCTGCAGTCATCATCTTTCTCACATTATCAGTTTCTCCCTGTTTACTAGATCATTCTTGTCATCATTCAAACATGCTGTAATATCTTCCATATTTTTAAAGCGTCTCTTGACCCTAAATCCCTCTAAAACAACCACCTCATTTTTCAGTTCCACCTTTTGAGATGTTTTCCCATTTCTGTTTCTCGTACTATCATTCTTCTACTCTTTCACGTTAGGAACCCCAGAATCATCTTTGTATTTTCATCCCTCCCTTGTCTGTTAGCAGATACTGGACGTTCTTCTATCAAAATGGCGTGTTTCCATCTCTTCCTTGCTTTTCCCCGGCCATCCCCTAGACCAGTCTCTTGTGACACCACATCTAAATAACGGAAACAGCTCTCCAACAAGCTGCACCGAGCTCTCCAACAGAAACCCCACCTGCAAATTCCTTCCACGCCCCAAAACCCCAATCTGTCTATAACACTGATTTCTCCACGCTCTGCTGCTGTCGACTCATAAACCTACAGTGATTTCTGATAGCTCCTATCACCAGGCCTAACCTTCCTGAGCCACGTGGAAGACATTTCATCATCTGGTCCTGTCCTGCCTCCCCATTTTTAGTTCCTATTACCTATCAACATAAAAACTTGCTCTTTTACAGGAGTTCCCTGGTGGTCTTGTGGTTAGGATTTGGCGCTTTTATTGCCATGGCAAAAAAAAATAAACTTGCTCTTTTAGATTCATTTCCCAAGTGTCTTTCATGTAAGTCAAGCAACTCTCACTTGTACATTTTATTCTTTTGTCCGTATCATTCTTCTTCCTGGAATCCATCACCATCCAAATTCCAAATTGTTCAGACTCCTCCTCCTCCACAATACCTTATCATATAATGCCAGGTCACAATTTTTTGGCCCTAAATTCCTATAGCATTTCAAGTCTTCATTGCATTTATTAATGATTTAATCATATACAGTGATATACCATCACTAACTCTTTCATTTGCAATATATACTTGAATAGAAGTAGAGCTTTTTCTTCAAAATTATCTCTCAGGAAAGGGAAATCCCCCAATATCGATTTCTTACAAGGCCTCAAATATCACAGAGTGCTTTATTTAAAAAAAAAACAAGTACGATTTGTGGAAGATACATAAACCTTAAATGACCTCAACCAATCCTACTTCTGGATTATCAAGAGGCCATCAGACAGAATCTGTTAAAAAAAAACAAGCGGAGGAAGGGCATAGAGAAATTTAATCAGCCACAGTAATTATTCCTGAGGGAATGATGTCAAAATTGGAAGTGCTGGATCTTGTAAACAGCCTGAAAAATCAATACAGTCAATCTCCACACTGTAAAGATCATAAATACACACCTCACTAATTAAAAATGTAACCGTCCTAGTTTTATGTGAAAAGACACCGTGTTTTGGAACAAAACTTATTGTGATAACTTGGATTCAAAATCTGCTGCATCTCCAACAATTTAGATGGCAATAAAGAGGGTGTGCTCAGACAACAGTGTTAAATAACACAGAAATCAGCTCCAGCAAAGACAATGACAGTGACGGTGAGGTATCTGAAATATGACTAAAACAGTTTTGTGAAATGTAAGAACAGCAAAAAGTAATACTATAAATTGCTGTATTATTTTATATGACGTGATAAAATCTGTATGAATAATTAATTTAATAGACATTTGACCGCTTCATCTCTAGCCCTGAAAGTTTATACACTGAAGTTGGCAAAATATACTATTTTTTCAGCGGACAACGGGGGTGAAGACAGGGGGGAGCAAAGAGCCGCAAGACAATAAAAACGAGTTTGGTAACTGTGTTGTCTATGGCATAATGTGATTCAAAAAAGACTACATGGTTAGAACTTGGCTTGTCAGTCATCCACTGTATAGAGCTGAGTTTTTCAATTTTCAAATTCAAGGACTAGAATAAATGTTATCTAAGACTCTCTGTGTTCCCAACATTTTATTTCTGTTGTTTTCTATTGTACTCTCTTTTAAAGATTCAGCAGCATTGGTAAACACAAAGAGAAATGCTATTTTAGAGGCTACTGCACATTTCCCATTCTTTACTACCAATTAATATGTCTGAGAAACTTAATACAATTCAAAAACTTCAGCCCTTGCTCTACTGCCCTTATAAGCTTGATTTGGGACTTGGAAAATCCTGGGTATTCCAAACTATATTACCAACTTCTCCATCTTTGAGCAGCATCATTGTAGAGACAAAAGGTATATTTAAGAAAGTCTCGTTCAGTCTTCTTTTTATCCTGAGCAGAACCTGGGGCTCAGCAAGAGTTCAATGCTGATAGGGGCAGGGCTGAGACTCAAGCCCATGCCACACCCTCTGTTAATTCTGGTGGCAAGGCACAGCACTCAGCTCTGGGCATGCCACTCCTAATTATTTGATTACTTCATATTTTCAATTCCTAAATTTCTTTTCTAGGTTTTATGCATGAATGTATAAATGTCATGGGCCACATTATTTTGTTATTTTAATGTGATTTCTGACTTCTTTCCAGAGGGGAAGCACCCAATGACCCATCCACACCTATATGATTTTGAGCCAATCTCAGCCTCCGATCGCCACTGCACAAATCTCCCACCTCTTCTAAAGAGATGCACATTCTTGCCAGATGAGCTGCATTTCTAATTAGCGCTCTCCTCATGGAGCAACATCCTATGGTAAATCACGCGGAATGGACGTGGTAACAACAGATGCTGACCTCAAGCATGCCACATGTGAAATCATCCGCTATGCAGAGGTGACCTAGGCAGGCTGGCACAAACTACCCTGGCGATACTACTGCAGCATGACCATTCCACCGCTTTCAGGAAACACACACGTGCGTGGACACACAGGCACAAACATGCCATCACGTCCAGACCTAGTCAACATTCTGCATCTTGTTTGAGATCAGCAAAGCTACCAATTGCTCTAAGCTTGTCTTTGCCTTTTCCAGCTCAAATACCATCACTGCTCAGAGCTACACAATGCTAACACTTATGATTGAAAATGTGTACTTACCTTCAATCCTCTTTAAAGCTGAAAGGCACATATCCTTCCTTGGAAACTCAAAGGGATTGTTACAGGTTCGAATGGTGTCACACTCACATTTCCCATTGATTATATTGCAGCCAGAGACAAGGTTTTCATTGCATGGTTCAAAACCAAGCAGTTGGTCATCATCCCAGTTCTCATCTGTAAAACAATTAACAACCACATAATGTTTGCTTGTTAGCTTCATTCAAAGGCCCGTCTGAGGGCTTCCCTGGTGGCGCAGTGGTTGAGCGTCCGCCTGCCGATGCAGGGGACACGGGTTCATGCCCTGGAGCGGCTAGGCCCGTGAGCCATGGCAGCTGAGCCTGCGTGTCCGGAGCCTGTGCTCCGCAACAGGAGAGGCCTACGTACCGCAAAAAAAAAAAAAAGGCCTGTCTGAAAGCAAAAATGTGCGAGGATGTCAAGATTAACATCCGATTCTGACACCTCAATTTACGAAACGCAGTTTGGCTGCACTTTTACAAATGAATGAAACCCAACCTCCTAAGAAAACAGAAGACTGAAATATAGCCATACACGTCAACATTAACTAGCTATATATACAAACGTTTCTGATCAAAAACCACTACTCCTTTGATGTGTTATTACAGAAACAATTGAGATTCCTTTAAATTTCTTCATTTTAAACAAAGATTCCAGAATTTTTCCATGTTCAATAAAACTACATCTGTCAATCTACAAAATTATTCCAAAAAACCCCCAAATTTTTTACCCCATCTGGTAGAGACCATCTTCAGGTTTAAAACAGCTCTGCAACTTCATATACCAAGGCAGTGCTAATAAATGTAAACAGACACCACCCAAGGAGTCAGGAATGGGATGCAACGGAGGAGGTGCCCTCCAATGCACTTCAGTAGAAATGCTAAAGTCCATTACTGTCCACAACCAAAGCCAGAAACAACAACAAACAAAACTAAGGGCTACAGCCTAGTGAGAGGCTGAGGTCGTCAAAGTCTGCGGCTGAGACCATATCAGGGTCCTGGGTCATGAAATGGAGTTGACTGTAAAAAATAGATTTTAAAACCAACTTTCATGGGAACCAGTTCAGACAAATGAAACAAACATGACAGAACCACAGCAAGACTCAACCCTTAATAATATTCCTCATAGTTGAAATGCCTCTTGTAGGAAACCAGACTATTTCTCTGAGTCTCTGTGATGTTATGAGTTTTTCCCCCCTCTTAACATTATCTTTAATAGATACTTTATCACACCTTAACTGGGCACTGACTATTAAATAGTAAACATGTTTCTGATAACCATATCTGGAGAGAATCTTTTAAAAGTGCTTGAATTTAAGATACTTAAACTTGCTGCTCAAAGTAAGGCAGGTATAAAGACATCTTAAGAATGTCTTTTCACAAAAGACAGCGCAAACAAATGGCTATAATTTTTATAAGGCTAACTTTTCCTTCTGGTGACATAGTTGACTTACTGCCTAAGTCAGGAAAAGACTGTTCTCCCTCACTGAAATAAATAATTTTCTTGTCAAGGGGTCTTTAGAAGGATATCATTTACAAAATAAAGAGCTTCAGGGTGATTATTTGAAAAGGGAGAATAGAAAATCTCCTGTGTTTTGATTTCAGAAGATCAGGCTCTCTTATTTGATCAAAGCTTCATCTCTTAGTAAAACAATTTTAGAAGTTTAAACAAAAACACAAGGTATCTGTTTTAAGATTTATTTTCCTATTTAGCCTGTATTTGGTCTTTAGAAATGACAGGTATATAACATGTATACACACAACGGGACATTCCTATCTTCAAGACAACAGTGAAATTACTAAATTACTTTGAAAGGAAAACCAGAATAGAATATACTGAAACAACTCAACACAGTAAAGTAGGTGATAATTTAGTCTTTGGTTATAACATGCGATGAAATGGCTCACGTAAACAATTTCTTACCTCTATATTTAATTGTTGACATGTTATTAGTACCACCAGCAAAATTTACCGTAAAGCAAGTCTTTTGACCGTATATTCAAATTTGTAATTCAAAATTAGTTCAACCCTAGGAACCTAAAAATCAGTAAGAAACTCAAGTAACATTTGAACTACTGAAAAACTGTATTTCTCCTCTTTCCCATCCCATATTCCAAGAAATCTTTATTACTATCTTCGTAAATATATGCAGTTAACGTATCACCAAATCAAATGGATTCTGATGCACATTTTTTTTTCCACAATAAACATCCCTTCCCTCCATCGTAACTGGAACTCCCTGAAGACATCACTCTCCTGAACCACTGCAGCATCCTCTAACCTGTCTCCTTGCACTACCCCATTTCCCACACTGTCAACCAGCATCATCTTCCTCAAAAGACAAGCCTGGGGCTTCCCTGGTGGCACAGTGGTTGAGAGTCCGCCTGCCGATGCAGGGGACACGGGTTCGTGCCCCGGTCCGGAAGGATCCCACGTACTGCGGAGCGGCTGGGCCCGTGAGCCATGGCCACTGGTCCTGCGCGTCCGGAGCCTGTGCTCCGCAACGGGAGAGGCCACAGCAGTGAGAGGCCCGTGTACCGCACAAAAAATAAATAGATAAAAAAAATAAAGGACAGAGCTCATTGGTTCTCTCTTGCCAACAAGTCCAAACATCCTAATGCTCCAATAAGCACACAGATTCTCACTACAAACCCTCAATAAATGCTCCCATGCCTTTGCTCACAGAATATCATCGCCTGGAACACCTCCTTCTCTCCTTCCTCTTGATAACTCCTATTCGTTTTTCAAGACCCAAGTCACATGTTACCTCTTTGAGAAGTCTTCTCCAACTCTGAGCTCTCTATCCTCCAAGCTCCTACAAACACCTGTGCACACCTCTTACCCATTCTAATAATGGTTTCACGCAAGTCTAGCTTCCCCATTAGACAAAGAGTCCTCACGTGCAGGAGGAGCCAGGTCTTATCCAACTTTGAACCCCCTTAACCCCAGGACTTAGTACAAGTGTTCAGTAACTCTACCTAGTTTTCCATGTCACTGGTATGGTCAATGCTGTTGACTACGCTTTTTTTTTTTTTTTTTTG
>NW_006796238.1:710095-732415 GCF_000442215.2 Lipotes vexillifer
TTTTTGTGGTACGCGGGCCTCTCACTGTTGTGGCCTCTCCCGTTGCGGAGCACAGGCTCCGGACGCGCAGGCTCAGCGGCCATGGCTCACGGGCCCAGCTGCTCCGCGGCATGTGGGATCTTCCCAGACCGGGGCATGAACCCGTGTCCCCTGCATCAGCAGGCGGACTCTCAACCACTGCGCCACTAGGGAAGCCCTTTTTTTTTTTAAAACAGAAAATGTCTTGTAAACAAATGCATAGATGTATAACAAGGAAAACATGTTTCATTATAATGAACATGTTTACATAATAAAAATCTTATTCAAAAACCTTATTAGTGAAGCATTAATGAGGCAGGCATTTTGAAGAAATGCTCAGACGTACTTTGGTACCTTTCTCTCTAGGCATCAACTGTCATTAGTCTCTTTCCAAGTTCAGCTCTAGACTTCAGCCTCTTATCAGCTGGCTGGCATCAATAGCCCCTCCAAGAAGTCCATCTCAGGGCCAATTTGTTTTCACTGCCAGATGTTTTTCTCTGCCTCCCCACAGGAAGACCATATCCCCTGAGTGTGGAATCGGAATTAAAAGGCAACTTCCCTTAATGCCCTCTCCAGCTCCTTACTGTTCTCAGCAGAAGCCTCTTGGCAACAGCGACAGGCTGCACCTGATCGTGCACAGGTAAGCCTGGCCACCCCCTCAGGAAATGTCACGGCCACCCTGTCCACTCAGGAGGCATCTGACTCTAAAGCCAAAAATGCCTTACATGCTCTTATTTTCTTTTTTGAGAGGAAACCCTTTCAATTCTATGCCCCCCCATCCTAATCAATACTTTTTCTTCTTGGCAAATAGTTCCCTTAGCAACCACTGCTTTATAGGATCAAGTACAACATGTTTATGAGACAAATGCTTTTATGTTTTTCTATTACAGAGCATTATACTTTACTGTAACAGCCATCCAACAGGGATTGAAAGCAAAAATTTAGTGCAGTCTGATTATACAGAAATCAAATCTGAGCCTAATAGTGCCGCTGACAGCACTTGGCAAATTTGATGTTTTAAAATCTCTTTTCCTAAGTAAATCCACATATACAGCACAAGGATCAAGGTTCTGATTCTGGTATAGTTTCTGATTTCTCCTTGGACTAGTCAGGACTTTAAGAACAAGGGGCGGAGGGATTAAAAACAGGAGTACTGCCCTTTAACTATTTATATCAAGTAGTTTTTTCCTAGTGCTCTCCATGCGACAAGATGTAGTCTCCAAGGCTGAAAGGTCAAGATAATTGAGATACCTCTGCAAATGTATTTTTAAGTTTGTAACTTCTGCAAGATACCAAATCCGAATGTGATTTTCTCTATATACAAAATGAAAGAAATGTGATAATTTCATGTATGAATTAGAATTCATGCATGTTCAAATAAGTGCAAATATGTGAGTACTCCAGCGAAGAGTCAGTTATAACTAACTGCTAACCTGACATCTCCACTTGGATATTTAGAAGAAACCAGGAAATGATATTTTACCTCGAGAGAACCGTGGGACTTTAGTAGGCAGAATTATTTCATCCACTCTTCCCATTTCATTCCAGAGAATATTCACAAGATGTATAATCAAGAGTTGAAATTTAATAAAATTAATAACTTGTACTGATTCAATGAAGGGCATTCTTAAAGGAAACTGATTTTTTTCCCCCAACATCTTTATTGGACTATAATTGCTCTACAGTGGTGCGTTAGCTTCTACTGTATAACAAAGTGAATCAGCTATATGTATACACATATCCCCATATCCATTCCCTCTTGCGTCTCCCTCCCACCCTCCCTATCCCACCTCTCTACATGGTCACAAAGCACCGAGCTAATCTCTCTGTGCTATGCAGGCTGCTTCCCACCAGCCATCCATTCTACATGTGGTAGAGTATGTCCATGCCACACTCTCACCTTGTCCCAGCCCACCCCTACCCCTCCCCGTGTCCTCAAGTCCACTCTCCACGTCTGTGTCTTTATTCCTATCCTGCACATATGTTCTACAGAACCATTTTTTTCTTTGTAGACTCCATATAAGTGTTAGCATACGGTATTTGTTTTTCTCTTTCTCACTTACTTCACTCTGTATGACAGACTCTAGGTCCATCCACCTCACTACAAATAACTCAATTTAATTTCTTTTTATGGCTGAGTAATATTCCATTGTATACACGTGCCACATCTTCTTTATCCATTCATCATCAAGTGTCGATAGACAGTTAGATTGCTCCCATGTCTTGGTTATTGTAAAAAGTGCAGCAATGAACACTGTGGTACGTGATTCTTTTTGAATTATGGTTTTCTCACTGGTATATATGCCCAGCATTGGGACTGCTGGGTCATATGGTAGTTCTATTTTTATTTTTTTAAAGAACCTCCATACTGTTCTCCATAGTGGCTGTATCAATTTACATTGCGACCAACAGTGCAAGAGGGTTCCCTTTTCCCCACACGCTCTCCAGCATTTATTGTTTGTAGACTTTTTGATGATGGCCATTCTGACTGGTGTGAAGTCATACCTCATTGCAGTTTTGACTTGCATTTTTCTAATGATTACTGATGTTGAGCATCCTTTCATGTGTTTGTTGGCAATCTGTGTATCTTCTTTGGAGAAATGTCTAGGTCTTCTACCCATTTTTGGATTGGGTTGTTTGTTTTTTTCATATTGAGCGGAACGAGCTGCTTGTATATTTTGGAGATTAATCTTTTGTCAGTTGCTTTGTTTGCAAATAGTTTCTCCCATTCTGAGGGTTGTCCTTTCATCTTGTTTATGGCTCCCTTAGCTGTGCAAAATCCTTTAAGTTTCATTAGGTCCCATTTGTTTATTTTGTTTTTATTTCTCTTTCTCTAGGAGGTGGGTCAAAAAGGATCTTGCTGTGATTTATGTCGTAGAGTGTTCTGCCTATGTTTTCCTCTAAGAGTTTTAATAGTCTCTGGTCTTACATTTAGGTCTTTAATCCATTATGAGTTTATTTTGGTATATGGTGTGAGGAAGTATTCTAATTTCATTCTTTTACATGTAGTCCAGTTTTCCCAGCACCACTTACTGAAGAGGCTGTCTTTTCTCCATTGTATATTCTTGCCTCCTTTATCAAAGATAAGGTAGCCAGGGGCTTCCCTGGCAGTGCAGTGGTTGAGAGTCCACCTGCCGATGCAGGGGACGTGGGTTCGTGCCCCGGTCCGGGAAGATCCCACATGCCACGGAGCGGCTGGGCCCGTGAGCCATGCTGCTGAGCCTGCACGTCCAGAGCCTGTGCTCCACAACAGGAGAGGCCATGACAGTGAGAGGCCCGTGAACTGCAAAAAAAAAAAAAAAAAAAAAAAGATAAGGTAACCACATGTGTGTGGGTTTATCTCTGGGATTTCTATCCTGTTCCATAGATCTATATTTCTGGTTTTGTGCCAGTACCAGACTGTCTTGATTACTGTAGCTTTGTAGTAGAGTCTGAAGTCTGGAAGCCTGACTCCTCCAGCTCTATTTTTCTTTCTCAAGATTGCTCTGGCTATTCGCAGTCTTTTGTGTTTCCATACAAATTGTGAACTTTTTTGTTCTAGTTCTGTGAAAAATGCCAGTGGTAGTTTGATAGTAATTGCATTGAATCTGTAGATTGCTTTGGGTAGTAGAGTCATTTTCTCAATGTTGATTTTTCCAATCCAAGAACATGGTATATCACTCCTTCTGTCTGTTTCATCTTTAATTTCTTTCACCAGTGTCTTACAGTTTTCTGCATTCAGGTCTTTTGTCTCCTCAGGTAGGTTTATTCCTAGGTATTTTATTTGTTTTGTTGCAATGGTAAATGGGAGTGTTTCCTTAACTTCTCTTTCAGATTTTTCATCATTAGTGTATAGGAATGCAAGAGATTTCTGTGCATTAATTTTGTATCCTGCTACTTTACCAAATTCATTGATTAGCTCTAGGAGTTTTCTGGTAGCGTCTTTAGGATTCTCTATGCATAGTATCATGTCATCTGCAAAAATGTGACAGCTTTACTTCCTCTTTTCTGATTTGGATTCTTTTTACATCTTTTTCTTCTCTGATTGCGATGGCTAAAACTTCCAAAACTACGTTGAATAATAGTGGTGATAGTGGGCAACTTTGTCTTTTTCCTACTCTTAGTGGAAATGGTTTCAGTTTTTCACCATTGAGAACGATGTTGGCAGTGGGTTTGTCATATATGGCCTTTATTATGTTAAGTTCCCTCTATGCCTACTTTCTGGAGGGTTTTTATCATAAATGGGTGTTGAATTTTGTTAAAAGCTTTTTCTGCATCTATTGAGATGATCATGGTTTTTCTCCTTCAATTTGCTAATGTGGTTTATCACATTGATTGATTCGTGTATATTGAAGAATCCTTGCATTCTGGCAATAAACCTCACTTGATCATGGTGTATGATCCTTTTAATGTGCTGTTGGAGTCTGTTTGCTAGTATTTTGCTGAGGATTTTTGCATCTATGTTCAACAGTGATGTTGGCCTGTAGTTTTTTTTTGTGACATCTTTGTCTGGTTTTGATACCAGGGTGATGGTGGCCTCGTAGAATGAGTTTCAGAGTGTTTCTCCCTCTGCTATATTTTGCAAGAGTTTGAGAAGGATAGGTGTTAGCTCTTCTCTAAATGTTCCACAGAATTCACTTGTGAAGCCATCTGGTCCTGTGCTTTTTGTTTGTTGGAAGATTTTTAATCACAGTTTCAATTTCCGTGCTTGTGATTGGTCTGTTTATATTTTCTATTTCTGCCTGGTTCAGTCTCAGAAGGTTTTCTAAGAATTTGTCCATTTCTTCCAGGTTGTCCATTTTATTGGTATATAGGTGCTTGCAGTAAACTCTCATGATCCTTTATATTTCTGCATGGTCAGTTGTTACTTCTCCTTTTTCATTTCTAATTCTGTTGATTTGAGTCTTCTGACTTTTTTTCTTGATGAGTCTGGCTAATGCTTTATCAATTGTGTTTATCTTCTCAAAGAACCAGCTTTTGGTTTTATTGGTCTTTGCTATCATTTCCTTCATTTCTTTTTCATTTATTTTTGATCTGATTTATGATTTCTTTCCT
Organism: Lipotes vexillifer; assembly: GCF_000442215.2. NCBI lineage: Eukaryota > Metazoa > Chordata > Mammalia > Artiodactyla > Lipotidae > Lipotes > Lipotes vexillifer. The sequence continues at coordinate 715,148 of NW_006796238.1, forward strand.
TCTGCTAACTTTGGGGTTTTTTGTTCTTCTTCCTCTCATTGCTTTAGGTATAAGGTTAGGTTGTTTGAGATGTTTCTTGTTTCTTGAGGTGAGATTGTATTGCTATAAACTTCCCTCTTTGAACTGCTTTTGCTTTATCCCATAGGTTTTGGGTCATCGTATTTTCATTGTCATTTCTTTCTAGGCATTTTTTGATTTCCTCTTTAATTTCTTCAGTGATCTCTTGGTTATGTAGTAGTGTATTGTTTAGCCTCCATGTGTTTGTATTTGTTTTCTTCCTGTAATTGGTATCTAGTCTCACAGCATTATGGTTGGAAAAGATACTTTATATGATTGCAATTTTCTTAAATTTACCAAGGCTTGATTTGTGACCCAAGATGTAATCTATCCTGGAGAATGTTCCATGAGAACTTGAAAATAAAGTGTATTCTGTTGTTTTTCGATGGAATGACCTCTAAATATCAATTAAGTCCACTTTGTTTAATGTATCATTTAAAGCTTGTGTTTCCTTATTTTTTTTCACTTTGGATGATCTGTTCATTGGTGAAAGTCGGTGTTAAAGTCCCCCACTATGATTGTGTTACTGTCGATTTCCTCTTTTATGGCTGTTAGCATTTGCCTTATGTATTGAGGTGCTCCTATGTTGGGTGCATAAAGATTTACAATTTTTATATCTTCTTCTTGGATTGATCCATTGATTATTATGTAGTGTCCTTATTTGTCTCTTGTAATAGTCTTTATTTTAAAGTCTATTTTGTTTGATATGAGAATTGTTACTCCAGCTTTCTTCTGATTTCCATTTGCATGCAATATCTTTTTCCATCCCCTCACTTTCAGTCTGTATGTGTTTCTAGGTCTGAAGTGGGTGTCTTGTAGACAGCATATATACGGGTCTTCTTTCTGCATCCATTCAGCCAGTCTATGTCTTTTGGTTGGAGCATTAATCCATTTACATTTAAGGTAATTATCAGTATATATGTTCCTATTACCATTTTCTTAATTGTTTTGGGTTTGTTATTGTAGGTCTTTTCCTTCTCTTCTGTTTCCTGCCTAGAGAAGTTCCATTAGTGTTTGTTGTAAAGCTGGTTCGGTGGTGCTGAATTCTCTCAGCTTTTGCTTGTCTGTAAGGGTTTTAATTTCTTCATCGAATCTGAATGAGATCCTTGCTGGGTAGAGTAATCCTGGTTGTAGGTTTTTCCCTTTCATCACTTTAAATATGTCCTGCTACTTCCTTCTGGCTTGCAGAGTTTCTGCTGAAAGATCAGCTGTTAACCTTATGGGGATTCCCTTGTATGTTATGTGTTGCTTTCCCCTTGTTGCTTTTAATATTTTTAATTTAAGTTTTGATAGTTTGATTAATATGTGTCTTGGCGTGTTTCTCCTTGGATTTATCCTGTATGGGACTCTCTCTGCTTCCTGTACTTGATTGACTATTTCCTTTCCCATATTAGGGAAGTTTTCAACTATAAACTCTTCAAATATTTTCTCAGTCCCTTTTTTTTTCTCTTCTTCTTCTCGTACCCCTATAATTTGAATGCTGGCACATTTAATGTTGTCCCAGAAGTCTCTGAGACTGTCCTCAATTCTTTTCATTCGTTTTTCTTTATTCTGCTCTGCAGTAGTTATTTCCACTATTTTATCTTCCAGGTCACTTATCCATTCTTCTGCCTCAGTTATTCTGCTACTGATTCCTTCTAGAGAATTTTTAATTTCATTGATTGTGTTGTTCATCATTGTTTGTTTGCTCTTTAGTTCTTCTAGGTCCTAGTTAAACGTTTCTTTTATTTTCTCCATTCTATTTCCAAGATTTTGGATCATCTTTACTATCATTACTCTGAATTCTTTTTCAGGTAGACTGCCTATTTCCTCTTTATTTGGTCTGGTGGGTTTTTACCTTGCTCCTTCATCTGCTGTGTATTTCTCTGTCTTCTCATTTTGCTTAACTTACTGTTTTTGGGGTCTCCTTTTCTCAGGCTGCAGGTTTGTAGTTCCCTTGTTTTTGGTGTCTGCCCCCAGTGGCTAAGGTTGGTTCAGTGGGTTGTGTAGGCTTCCTGGTGGAGGGGACTGGTGCCTGAGGCTGGATCTTGCCTTCCTGGTGGGCAAGGCCAAGTGCAGTGGTGTGTTGGGGTGTCTGTGAACTTATTATGATTTTAGGCAGCCTCTCTACTAATGGGTGGGGCTGTGTTCCTGTCTTAATAGTTGTTTGGCATGGGGTGCCCAGCACTGGAGCTTGCTGGTCGTTGAGTGGACCTGGGTCTTAGTGTTGAGACAGAGATCTCTGGGAGGGCTCTCACCGATTGATATCACGTGGGGCCGGGAGGTCTCTGTTGGACCAATGTCCTGAATTCAGCTCTCCCACCTCAGAGGCTTAGGCCTGACAGCCGGCTGGGGCACCAAGACCTTGTCAGTCACACGGCTGGAGAAGGTGGGCTATGAGTCGATTGCCAGCCACTTCCCTGTTGTAGCTCTGTCTCAGCTGTCTCCAAAGGCCACCCAGATACATTGGGTTATTCAACCATTCCTCAGAACTTACACATGCCAGTCTGGGATTTGTAGATGTCCTCCTGATACTCTTCCCTGAAATACCTTGCATTCATGGTGGTGAGAGATATGCTAATAGTGTTGGTTCCCTTCAGTTCAGAGACTGGGACAGTCTGAGCCTTCATGTGGGCAAGTCAGGAGCAGCTGGCCAACAGTCCGAAAGTGATGTCATGTCAGATTCCAAGAAGGCTTTCTGCACCATCAGAGCAGTAGTCCCAAGCAGCCGCTCCGCTCAGCTGTAGCACTCTGGGGAACTTGATGGGACCCCTAAACAAGGATTTCTGCCGGCCCTAGAGCCTGACTTGCCCACCCAGGCAAGGAGCTGAGGAGAGCATCTCCCGGCCCTGTCTCACCAGAGAAGTGGACCGGAAACTGATATTTCATTTGGTTTGTTATTTGGTTATTAGTATTTACTTTACTGGAGGTGCATAGTGGTGACTGACTAACACAGTTTGGGGCCATAGCCTCTGCTCATGCTAAGATGCCAGCAGTTTTACCAGCATTGTTTTTGCACCAGCGGTGCAAATGTCGACACAGAATAAAAGAAAATAATATGTTAATATTACTGTGAAAATAACTTTGACCTCCTGTACTACTTGAAAATGTCTCAGGGCCCCCCAGGGGTCTGTGGTCCACATTTTGAGAACTGCTGTTTTAAAGAGCGTGTCTTGCTGGTACACTTAGGCCAAGACAGCATAGGACCCAGGTTTGAGAAATAACAAAAGATACTGGGTACCTCTTCCCCTAACAGTTACTACTGAACCATAAAAACACATTTCTCTAATGTGATTTTAGTTATACATACTTTGGAACAAAATGATGTCAGTATAATGCAGAAGGTGTGTTGGTTCGTGTGTGATTTCCCCCAGCATATTAATGTTATAAAAACATCAGGAGCAAGTTTTCTCACAATAAAAGGAAAAGTCTTCGAAGTTAAATGAACACCTTAAGAAAAGGCTTATAATCTTGTTTAAATTCCTTCCTTTAGTGCAAGAAATGGCTGCTCTAGTGGTTGAACTTTCCACTACATTTAACTGTCTGGGGAGGTTCAATGTACAAATGAAAAAGCTAGAGATATTCTCCCGTGTTTAAAAAATCATGATGAAGAAACTACCCCCGGGGACTTCCCTGGTAGCACAGTGGTTAAGAATCTGCCTGCCAATGCAGGAGACACAGGCTCGATCCCTGGTCCGGGAAGATCCCACATGCCATGGAGCAGCTAAGCCCGTGCGCCACAACTACTGAGCCTACTCTCTAGAGCCCATGAACCACAACTAATGAGCCCGCATGTCGCAACTACCAAAGCCCGCTTGCTCTAGGGCCCACGTGCCGCAACTACTGAGCTCACGTGCTGCAACTACAGAAGCCCATGCACCCAGAGCCCATGCTCCACAACAAGAAAAGCCCCCGCTCGCCACAACTAGAGAAAAGCCCACGTGCAGCAATGAAGACCCAACACAGCCAAAAAAAAAAAACCAAAAAACTACCCCTGGATCTTATATTTAATTCTGATGAAACTAGTCTCCATTCAGAGTAAACATCTGTGAGGCTCCCATGCCCTGAAGGAAGCAGCCTGAGCTCATGAGTGTGTAAGGCTGCAAAGGATGGTCTGTCCAGGCTCCAGATGCAAATGTTAAGAGCAGCTTACCTGAGTCAGGAGCTTTATTTGGACTCTTATTGTTTATATTTATTTTCTGTGTTCACAGTTCCATAGGTTTTGAGTGATCTGCCCCATCCCTATTTTTCCCAACAGCTCTCTTACCTTTAGTGTAGTGAATGATTTTGCAAAAAAAAAATTTTTAAGAGTGTACATGTGGTACCAAAGTAAAAACACCTGAAACACCTGTACTTCCAGTAGTCACCTTCAGTCTAACCCTGGACTTGGTCTTTCTGTTCCACAGACTACTTTCCAATATTCCTGATGATGCCTGAAATTCCTTCTTTCCACAGTTGATATAATAGATTCTAAGTGCAAAGGCTACTGAGAAAGGAGTTGTGATCCTCAGGGTAGGAGAGAGGAAAAGGATGTGGAAGAAGAGGAGTCTTGCAAGATGTACAAAGACAGCCAGCTCCAGATCTGGGAAGCAGCAGACCCGGGGGCTACACCTGCTTTGTGCCCAGGAGCTCAAGGAACCAGCCATGGCAACCCTGGCCCAACTGGTCCCAGATTCCACCTCTCTGCTTGTCAAAATATATTTCCATCTGCTTGCTGGTGTCTGAAATTCCAGTAACATGGAATAAAATGTTTCAGGTATGACTGCACTTATTGGACAAAGTACTGTGTGTTCATCTGAAATGTCCAACTTCCTGAAGGCAGAAGGCATTTGTAGACTCAGAGCCTTACCTTTTCTACCTCATATCAGCTTAGGGTAATGGAGTTTACTCCAAACCAAGATACGGCTACACCCCATTATGTGGCATTCCACTTACCAGAAACACGCTATAAGCAGATATTAAAAAGCAAGACACAGGGCTTCCCTGGTGGCCCAGTGGTTGAGAGTCTGCCTGCCGATGCAGGGGACACGAGTTCGTGCCCCGGTCTGGGAAGATCCCACATGCCTTGGAGCAGCTACGCTCGTGAGCCATGGCCGCTGAGCCTGTGCGTCCAGAGCCTGTGCTCTGCAACGGGAGAGGCCACAACAGTGAGAGGCCCGCGGACCGCCAAAAAAAAAAAAAAAAAAAAGCAAGACACAGATTCATGGTACACACTCAGAACCTCACAGTAATGGAATTCTGTTGGCAGAAGAGAGGCTGCTGGGAATATATATCAAATTAATTCTCCAGCTGTTCACATATCCCTGTGGCTACAGTAAGATACAAATAGCTAGTACTGGCATCTCTTTCCATGCCAGCCTAGAAACTCCAGTGTAATGTAAAATTGCTGCTCTTAACTCCCCCAGCTCCCGGCTGGCTGTTATCGTGCATTCAGCCCTGCTCAAGGAGGAATCTAATGCAGTAAGCTTTCATTCTCTCTCCTTCCAGCTTAAAACGGATGATCCGAAAGCTGGTGCTACCCTTTCCCTCTCTTCCTCATGCTGTAATCAGTGCAAAGCAAGAAGGGCAAAATTATGGTTATCAGTAGAAATGATTCATGACATAAAAATTTGTTTTATAGGCATTTCCACAAAGTAAGACTATCTTAGGCATATGTATCTATGTATCAGAGTAGACCAAGCCTTAATCTAAAACAATGGAAATACTAAAATATGCACACAATTTTTTTTGAGGACTCTTAAACTGATGCAAACCTCTAAATATATAACAAACAAACATGACCACTGATTCATATTATGTCCAAGTGGGGAGGTCTTTGAAAAACAAACAGTACTGAACCAATTTACTAAATCAATTTATAGTAAAACATTTATGAATGATAAGCAAATGTTCCATTGCTGTAACTGTTGTCAACACCTCAGCAATACACCTATCAGAGGAGGACCAGGGACGAACTATAGCATGTAAAGTCATTCGTTCAATCATTCTTTCTTTCAAACATTCATTCCTCAATCAGTTATTGGTATCTATTATACATCAAGAACTGAGCAAGGTACTAAGGATTTAAAATGCTAGGAAAGAGGAGTTTACAGTATAATTTCCCACTACTCTAACCAAAATCATACCAAGTATGTGAATAAAATGTTCCTAGGAATCTTGAAACAGAGGAAAAGATTAAGTAAGGAAAGGATAGTTTCCTTTTTGATAACAGGAAGCTGGTGGGGACAGAGAAGAACTTAAGATAAGCAGTATTTCTAGAAGGAATTCATGAAACAAGATGAGAAGAGAAGAAACCAGGGCTAAAGAACACAACTCTCTTATTTCAAAATTCTGCCTAAATTAGGGACTATCTACCCTCAATTGCATATAAAAAATCAGATAGCCCAGAGGTCTGTTCTCATGGAGAGGCCCCGGCCCAGGGGACCACAACCTTAGCTTTGTCATTAGAGTGACCCTGAACAAGGCATTTGGCCCCCTGGGCTCCAATTCATTTCATCACTAAAACGGAGGTGGGATGGGTAATCTGTGAGGTCCCTTTAGACTTCCTCCTTTTGTTTCCTTGATTCTGGCATCTTAGTTGAAACTGTAAAATGCTAACAATTTACTGGTCACAGTGTCAGAGAATCACATGCTTATGGTGGTCACAATTTAAATTTAAAATAATTTCCCATTTATCAGACCAGTTTAAGGTCTGGAAAACAATCACTGTGCAGAGTAAGGCAAGCCAAAGGTGCTTTTAATATAACAAATATCACTTTGCAGGACCTTTTTAGCACCTCCAATCCTAGAGGATTTACTGGCTGAGGTCCCAACAGATTAGAACAGGATTGGTCTTGAATTGATAACTACTGAAGCACTGAGTCATTACACAGTTGCCTCTACTTCTGTATATATTTGAAAACTTCTATGATAAAAAGGTTTTTTTTTAAATGGGAGGGGATTATGGGAAAATTAATCAAATACTTAAAAATGAAGAACAATAGATATGTCACATGTCAATATTGATGGGACACAGCTAAGGCAGTGTTTAAAGGGAAATTTCACAGGAAATAAGAAAGGTTAAAAAAAATGAGCTAAGCATTCAACTGAAATTAGAAAATGATCAACAAAGCAAATCCAAAGAAACAAGAAAGATGAAGTTAACAAATACATGGAGAAAATCAATGTAACAGAGACAAAAGTAACAGAAGTGATTAACATAATAAAAACTAATTCTTCAAAAAGATTATTAAGATATCTCATAAATGGCTTATGACTAACAGTCCCATATAGCATGTCACCTCATCCAGGTACTTGGACATATAAATATATTTTTTTCAACCAGTTTCTCTTTGGTGTGGTTTTACCAGGAAGTTACTGAAGGTCAGACACTAAATGGTTACATTTCTGAAATTTTTAAAAATAATCAAAACAGGATACTTGATTGCTCATTGAAACTCTTCCCTAGCTACAACTAGTCTGACTGAACCCAATGGTGTAGAACTCAACCCCCTTACATTTCCCCTACTTTGAGACTGAATCTCAATATTTTAAAAGGAAAATCTCAGGCCTTCTCCACTGGCCCATGCTTCTGCAGTGCTGGACTGGCCTTCTGGTCAGGCACATGTCATTATTAAGCAACAAAGTGTTCTCTGAGCATGAATGTCCACTAAAACGTGTAACCCCTTGTTTAACCAGCTTCAAAGAATATTGGTTTTGTTATCAAATGTACTGCTGCTTAAAAATTGATACATCTTAGTTGAGGGAAAAATTATCTTGAAGAAGTACCTAATTCTTTCACATTTCCTCTCTTCATCTAGATTCTCTAAAAGCCGTCCTTAAAGCCAGGTGATTAGCCATCCCTTAGGTACCTGGCTCACAGTGTTTTATTCTCCTACAGCGGTGCTTTGGTGTAAATAACACCCAGTGAGGGTGTTATAAGAATAGCCCTATCGGGCTTCCCTGGTGGCGCAGTGGTTGAGAGTCCGCCTGCCGATGCAGGGGACATGGGTTCGTGCTCCGGTCCGGGAAGATCCCACATGCCGCGGAGCAGCTGGGCCCATGAGCCATGGCCTCTGAGCCTGCATGTCCGGAGCCTGTGCTCCGCAACAGGAGAGGCCAAAACAGTGAGAGGCCCACGTACTGCAAAAAAAAAAAAAAAAAGAATAGCCCTATCAAACTTCTCAAGGATACAGAATTGGGAAGCAATGGTCTCCAAAGAAAGTCCAACATCTGGCCATTCCAGTCTCTGGCACGGAACACAAAGCCTGTTTAGATTTGATCCCAGTCCACTTCTTCACCCTCATCTCTTCCACTCTTCCCCACTTACTACAGCAATACTTCATAATGATGTGCTCCCAAATGACCCATACTGTTCCTGACCCCTGGGCTTCGCACAAGGTGTTCTCTCTGGCTAGAAAGCTGCTTCTCTTCACCTGCTTTGAAAGCTCCCATTTAGTCTTTAATACTTTCTCCAGGTTTCATCTGCTCTATATAGGGACTAAATCAAGAATTGTCTCCTCTGTAGGAGTTCTGTTATACATCCAGTAAAATTATTTCGCTTACAGCAGTATAATGAAATTGCTCATCTAATCTCCACCAGAAAGTGGGTTCTTTTTATCACTGGGCTATCATAGGGCTTGCAAATAGTAGCTTAGGAAAATAAACATCTGCAGAAGGAATAAACAGGAACAGGAGGATCTGAACTTAAGCAAAGCAATCTGAATCTTTAAGTGCCACACTTTTTCTGGAAAGTAAGTTTGGTGGTAGGAAGAGAGTCAATTATTCAGAAATAACTGAGAAACATCTTTGGATCTCGGTCTTCCTACTTCTGAAATATTAATACTAACTCAAGTTTTCTTTTAGCCTCAACATTTTATTACCCAACACTTCCACATATCAAATATTTACATGTCAAATGAGTGAACAAGTGTAATATTGCTCAACCATGTTGGATAAATAATAACTTAAATAATAAACTCTATTATCTCCCTTCCTACCACTTCTGTCTATCATGACCATAATTAGATAATGTGACACAAGTTAATGCCTCTTGCCAGAAAGGTACTTGTGGATATGAATAATACACAGTATCATTTTATAAATATTAATGTATGCTCTAGCCTAAAATCTGTTAGTCAAATGACCAAGAGTCAAACAGAAGGCTAGATGTGGGAATGCCTTTTTTTCTTGACTGTATTCATCCAACAGTGTCAATCACGACAGGGAGAAGAAGAAATGTGACCAGAATTTCACACAACAAGAACAAAATGAGCATGATATTCTGAAAATAACCACTTTGAAAGATATACATTTTTCATTATACTAGCTGAACAGTTAGCACAGATAATGAAGCACATTTCATACCTACCCCGCCAGTCAAATCTTCTGATAACAGCTAACAATTCCTGAGCCAGGGACCTTACTAAGTGCTTTCCATAGACTTACACATTTAGCTGAGGAGGAAAGCTAAGCAACGAGGTCTGAATTCCACACAGACTTATATCACCAAACAGGCAACAAGAGGAACTGAAGAAATAGGGAAGTAAGGTGGTTGAATGGTTGGACAAAATGTCAAGTCCAAGTGAGGCTAAAGAACCCAAGCACCAGGGAAAAGAAAGAGAGGAACACTGCTATTTTTCCATCTCACGCTGGAGATGTCCATCTCGAGTGAATATGGCCTAGAGACCCATGGCGGACGGTCATCACAAGGGCTGGCAGAGCCTCTCTGACACCTTCTCAGCCAAGACAATGGAGTTGCTGGAGAACCTTTGGAAACATCCAAGAACAGAAAACCCAACAATATAAACATGACCTCAACTATTCTATCAGCCAGGAAACAAAGGTTTCCTTGTGAAAGCAATAATGCCCCCACATAAAGCAATACTCCTGAGGCGAAAGCAATGATTTCTAAAAGGTGTAATGATCTGTAAGTAGCACTAAGGAATCTTTTCAGGATAATGAATTGGTGAAATCAGTTAGCAATAATTTTGAAGGAAATGTCTTTGCAAATCAACTTGGGCCCTGCTGTGAACCTCACCTTAGGAATTTATCTGAATTCTTCAAAGTAAAGAGTAGAAGATGATAAGAAGTGAAAGAGTGATCACCTTTAATTCCAACAATTATATTTCTAACTGATCCTTACCACTAACTCTGATACTGTTCTACAAAGAAATATCATCCCTAAATATCATGCCCTCAATCCCAAACCTTTAAATTTGGGGGCGGAAGCAAGATTATCTCTATGTGTGATCTTATTTATCCCTACACACTCCATGGATCTCCTGCTATCTGGTCCTGGCAACAAAGCACAAGTTGCCAGCAATATTCAATGAACATTTTTTTTATGTGCTCAGTTTTGTGGTAAGTGAAAGTTTGATGTGTATGTCCAGATCTTTTTTTTTTCTTAAAACATCATTAAAATCCACATTGCTACTGTACGTTTATATGGAAAGAAGTGTTATAAATTAGATACCAGAATCAGGGAATTCCCTGGCAGTCCAGTGGTTAGGACTCAGTGACCGCAGGGGCCGGGGTTCAATCCCTGGTCAGGGAACTAGGATCCTGCAAGGCACACGGCATGGCCCAAAAAAAAAAAAGAGGGCTTCCCTGGTGGCGCAGTGGTTGAGAGTCCGCCTGCCGATGCAGGGGACACGGCTTCATGCCCTGGTCCGGGAAGATCCCACATGCCGCGGAGCAGCTGGGCCCGTGAGCCATGGCCGCTGAGCCTGCGTGTCCGGGAGCCTGTGCTCTGAAACGGGAAATAGAAACCTCATGCCACACAGGGCCTGTCTGATACATTGATTCTTAAAGGCATCAAGTCCTTGAAATTCAACCTGAAACTCTCCTCCTAGAAGCAAATGTAGATAAGGGGACAATGAAAAGCAGGACTCTTGCCTTAGGGTATGTCAAGAAATGAATATTATCGCTTGGGAGAACTTTGATTTGTACAGCAATGATTTAATCCCTGAGATTCACGTGATATACATCATACAAGCAAATATAATGAGACATAAAAAGATTAAGCAGGGACTTCCCTGGTGGCGCAGTGGTTAAGAATCCACCTGCCAATGCAGGGGACACGGGTTCGAGCCCTGATCCGGGAAGATCCCACATGCCGTGGAGCAACTAAGCCTGTGTGCCACAGCTACTGAGCCTGCGCTCTAGAGCCTGCAAGCCACAACTACTGAAGCCCACGCGCCTAGAGCCCATGCTCCACAACAAGAGAAGCCACCGCAATGAGAAGCTCACGCACAGCAATGAAGAGTAGCCCACGTTCCCCACAGCTAGAGAAAGACCGCGCACAGCAACAAAGACCCAACGCAGCCAGAAGTAAATAAATAAAAGTAATAATTTAAAAAAAAAAGATTAAGCAATCTTAAGAACATGTTTGAAAAATACATTTGTACACTTCCCACAACACTGGAGTTTCCTTTGTGTAGTAATCAAACAACTACACCTAACAGATGCCAAGCTCTGAGACCCTGGGGGTCTTGGCCACGACATCAACACTACCCCACAGTCTTCAATGGCTCCCACCTGCCTCCACAGTCTAGTCTAACCCCTCATGCTGATAAATGAGGCTTGTGCCCGGCCCCAGCTAGTCTCCCAGTTACGCCCCACTTCGAGGCCAGCACCTCTTCCCTCCCCAGCACTAAAGCCTCAGGGCCTGGGAACCCACATCCCCCCAACCCATAACATCCTCCCTCCACCCCAGTTCTGCGCCCATTCACTCCCCCACCCCTTCAGGATTCTGATCAATCTGAACTTCTCGGCATGACTTTCCATGACCACTCTAAACTGCAAACCACTTCCCCCTCTCGGCTTTATTTTTCTGCACAGATTGTATATCCCTCTGGCACGGTATGTTTTACTTACTAACATTGTTCACTTTGTCTCTCTCTTTCGGAAAGCTCCAGGTTGATAAAGATTTTTGTCTGTCTTGTTCATAGCTCTATCTTTCGCACCTAGAGCAGGGCTTAGCACACAGTAGGTCCTCCATAAATCTTTACTGAATCAATTCTCTGAGTATTTTGCTGATTGCATGTCCTCTGCGAGGCACTAGCTTTCTTGCACTGTTGAACTGGAAATCTGCTACCATCTTACTGTGTGTGGCTTAAATGTTTTCTCTTCAAAGTTAACTTGATTTTCTCCCACCCACTTCACTTATCCAAAGACACTGCAGCTGTTTGTTTGCAGCTGGATTCTGAGCTGCTGGGGGGGCGGGGTGGGGGCGGGTAGGGTCCCAATTCTCACTTGCTGAATGGAGAAAATGAAAGTGAAACTGGACTAGGGGACTACTCCATTAATAATATCCTGTGGGGGAAAAAAAGCAGCAGCTTCAAAGATATTCCATGGGTATCTAAGATTTAGGTTTACTTACGTTCTTCAATACTTATGCATTTATATTTAACATCTTTCCGGGATGTTTGAGATGCAAAAAAATATACTTTATAGTAATTCATGCCTACCAGGGGTTTAGGAAGCAAGTACCTTTTGGGTATTTTAAAACACTGCAAAGAAACTTTACCTTTCTTTCAAAGTTAAAGAAAACAGTTAATAAATGTCTACATTTCAAATTTGAATGCATGCATGAACATACACATATAGAGAATAACTAATTTGCTTCCAAAAAGAAACATAAATAAACAACACATGAATCACCCAGTCCTTTTTCCACATGCTACAGCAGCATGTATTCCCACATGCAATTAGGTAGGTGAATTTTGCAAGACCTCGACTCTGCAATGTTATTCTATTCAAAGTTAGTCTTTATAGTGTAAAAGAAGTCATCAATAAATGGTTCAAATGATAAAACTCACAATTTCTGGAAATATAGCTACCTTAACTCCGACCTGAAAGGTTAAAAATTACCATCTATTTTATTAGGTTCAATATACCTTTCAAGAACTAATGGTTGTCAGGATATAAAAGAAAATACCAAATATAGACCATTTCCAAAGGATGCTCTGCTCAAATCCATATCCTAGCTAACAAGGATCACCAATTTTTGAAGGATTAGAATATACAGAGATACGTAGTGCTGAACATATATACAAGCACTTAACACACTCTTTAATAATTCTGTTGTTTTAAACTTCTGAGTGCCCCCACTCCATCACTCTCTATTCCTTTACCCTGCTCTATTTTTTTTTTTTTTACAACATTTATCTATCTAGCAGTGTATCATAGAACTATTTGCTCTTTTGGTTAGTGACTCCCTCTGTAAGTTCTCTGAGGCAGGGGTTTCTTTGGTTTAACCACATCACAGTGACTGCCATGTAGCAAGTGCCTGATTAATATTTGTTGAAACAAATCATCACAACAGGCTATATGATCGGTGCTTAAATGTGAGGCATATCCAGTGTGCTGGGGGTCAGAGAGGAGGGATGGCTTCTAGGAGAAGGTATTGTCTGGGTACAGTCTTGATATCATCAAAGACTGGAGGAAAGGCGAAAATTAAATCATTTGGAGAGATGTTTAGGTTTCAATCTAGATAGTCTAAAGTCACGTTTAATGAAAATAAATGGCTTTTTCAGTCGTAAAAAAAATAAATAAATAAACTTTCAAGTTTATAGAGGATTGCTAGGTTCTCAGGGAAGTCCTAAGGTGCACACTTTGAGTAAGATGCTTACCTGCTGCACTGCCTGCAGCATCCCTATGGGCCTCACCTAGTGGCTTTTGGTATCAGTTAGGTGGAGGAAGGGCGCCACATACCCTGGTTTGCAGGACCAGTGAATGAGTCTGATAACCAAGACATTTCCACTTAGCATCAAGGCCACTACTCCTAGGACTGTGTACAATGTCACATGAGAAAGGAGAAAAGGAGACGAGTGCCCTCACTTCAGTGGGATGTAGCATGACCACGGAACACTAATTATCATTCAAGACAACCCTGGCCACGGGAAGAAATGAACTGACTCAGCTTGGAGAGATTCCAGCTACAAACGAAACCCAATCCCTTCAGGTACAGCGGCAGCTCTCCTCTTAAACAGGTGTTTCAAAGACACTCTGCCACCTCTCGTTTCTATTCCTTTCCCACGAGCATGGAATTTACCTGTAATCCCCCCCCCCCACGAAAAGCTGGGCTTGCCATCCTGGCAGACCTCACGTGCAGTCTGGCAAGATGTTCATGGTTTCACAAGGGTCGGCACGAGGCAGCTCCAAGCCCTTGCTGTGCATCCTGCAAAGTGTTTTAACGGGGAGGAAGCTGAGGACACAAGGTGCCCTTATCTGGGAACAAGGCAAGGAGCTGGTATGGACTTCATGACCAAGGCTCAACCTCACGGTTTTTGAAAATCTCTCTGAGGGAGGTAACTGACCAGAGCATGCGCAAGCGGGGCGGGGCGGGGGGTGTTCCATCACTGACAGAACACAGAAAGGGACAGCTAAGTGCCAGTCAGCCTCACACCTGAATGGGCAACCACCCACTTCGCTAACTCTGCCTTGCGAAGGGTGAGCATGTTAAAAAGCTCTGGAGTCTCAAAATGAGGTGGAAACTTCTTTAGAAAGGTCTTTCCCACCTTTTAACATACTTGGCTTCTAAAGTGAGAATGTGTCCATCTGTAAAGGGGCTGGACATCCCTTCTCTCCACCCACGACCCTTATGTCTGTCATCTCCTGCAACAGTTTCCTCTGCCTTCTGGTCTGCTCCTCCCTTTTCCCCTCAAACCCTTTCCTCCTCACCCCAAGTGCTCTGGCAATGCACCTCCTGACCCAGCACTGAGGAAGCCTACCCTCCAGCGCCCCTATTGCCTGGCCTCCCATGTTGGGGGAGTCGACTAGGCCTACTTGGGGAAGCGACACTGCCCAGCACTTCCTTTCCCTCCGTCCCACCCCAAGGCCAAGGAGCACTCTTCCCCCTCCCCTGAGTCCTTCCTGTTTCCCAGGCCAGGTCCATCCAGGACACTCAACTGCCAGAGGTCAGAGTGCCACATTCCAGGGCCTTCACAGCCCCACTGGGAGGGCTCGGATTCCTGCATGGGGGGTAGGAGTGGGGCAGGGAAGCGGGCAGGGACCGAAAAGTTCAGCAGAGGCTGATTCGGCCGCTGTGCCCACTACTCTGACACCAAGGTCAAGGCGTGGGGAGGGCAACGGGGGTCCCAAGAGCTCCCTCCAGAGTGGGCAAGAAGAAGCCCCTCACCCTCTTTGGGCTTGGAAGGAAGAGGCAGGGGCTATAGAAACTGTAAAATGCATTAAGATAACATGACAAAGTGTTATGGGCCTCGGTCCCTTAATCTGTAAAACGAGGGGCTGACCTAGAGATGCTTTTCTAAGAGCCCTTCCAACTCCATAATTCTCACTCCTGGTACAGCTCTCTGGCCTCAGACATTTCCAGGGTCTGATGTATTTCTGGCTAACAAATTCTCCTCTTGCAATATCGGATTCCTCTGCCTCCGACTCAGTGCCTCCCAGATTCTCTTCATGTCTTTCTTGTGATCTCTGTGTCCTTCAGGTTTTAACTCAAACCCTCAAAGCCTGGCTTCTCAAGGGCTTCCCAACTTCCTCTGCTTGTAGAGCCCAAGGAAATCAGAGCTCCAAGAGAAATCTGCCTCCTAGATGTCCATCCCATCCCAGAGATCTAAGGGCCACAGCATCATGGGACTTGAAAACTCAGTCCCCACCTGGACCTAAGGGGGTGGTGGTGGGGGGCGCTGGGAGGCATGGTGCCCAGTGCTGAGTCCCTCAAACACAGAAGTTCCACTCCACTGCTGTCAGAAGCTGTGTAGGAATGAAGACCTGGAAGCCCAAAGCAACATTGTGTGAACAGATGAAATACGCCGACTTCAGTCTGGGCTTGGGACCTCCTAAACTCCCTCCCAACACGGTCAAGATGACTTCCTCTCCTGGAGGACAGGGGAGCAGGGCTAGCATTTGACCTACTTGGGACAGGAGTCAGCCTGCTGATCAGCTACCTGATTGATGGGAACAGAATTTGGGAGGGAAGGAAAAAAACATACGGTGCTGAGGAGACTGGGGAGGGGAAATAACAAAAGAGGAACCCACTTAGGGCTGCCATTCATATGATAGACGAAGTCATAAGTAGCATTCGTTAGACAGGTTCTGCCTCTATAACATGCTCTGTGGACAAAAACACTCCCACGTGGTCAAAATCCACCAACTGTACTTCAACCAAATGTCTATCTTTCCCCTTTTTTGAAACCAACCATCGTTTTTAATAAATCCCTATGAGTAAAGTCTGACGGCAAAGACTAAGTCTGGCAGATAAGATGATTAAAAACGATCCTGCGAAAGGTATCCTGATGTAGAGTCATCTCATTCTAAGCTATCGCTTTTAGTGGGGGGGAAATAACAAACACCCCCCCCAGAATCCCTGATCAATTATCACTTCCTTCCTGTCAAGCCAAGATTCAACACAGAACACTCCCTTTATTCACTAAGACCCAAACACTAGTGAGAGGATATGCATTCTGTGTGGTGAATCATCTGGAACTAACCAGAATTTGGACTTCTTCTCCCCCACGTAGACACTGCCGTTCATAAGAAAATGGTTCAGAGTTCTGCTCAGTACAATCTGTACGTCACCACCACATGCTGCTCTCCCTGTACTGTCGGGGCTGCTCCACTGCCCGGGCTGATGCTCACACATGAGCTCAGCGGAGAGCTGCGGCAGCAGTGCTCAGACGGTCCAGGAAGTGTGCCCTAGGAAAGTGCGTCCTTTCACGAAGATCAGGTTTTATGAATGGCGGCTTCAATGTGGGTGAGACAGACAGACAGAGGGATGGCAATCATACACACCTGTTCTTTTTTTTTTTTTTTTTTTTGCGGGACACGGGCATCTCACTGCTGTGGCCTCTCCCGTTGTGGAGCACAGGCTCCGGACACGCAGGCTCAGCAGCCATGGCGCACGGGCCCAGTCACTCCGCGGCATGTGGGACCTTCCCAGACTGGGGCACGAACCCGTATCCCCTGCATCGGCAGGCGGACTCTCAACCACTGCGCCACCAGGGAAGCCCCATACCTGTTCTTTTTATAAGACTATGAATCCTGATGACCCAACTGTGAAATAATCTTGCCACACAAGAAACATACTGCAGGCATTTACACTGAAATAAATTTTTTTTTTAAGTTGGGTACCGGGGAGGGTTTAACAGTTTAAAAAAAAAATTCTGGAATACACTGAGACATTTAAAAAAAGGGAAGGGCTTCCCTGGTGGCGCGGTGGTTGGGAGTCCACCTGCCGATGCAGGGGACACGGGTTCATGCCCCAGTCCGGGAGGATCCCACATGCTG